>NW_026887405.1:0-85488 GCF_032173495.1 Musca vetustissima
GTCTTTTTTCTATAGAAAAAAATTCAACAGGACCCTAGGGGACTGTTGGTCTTTTTTCTATAGAAAAAAATTCAACAGGACCCTAGGGGACTGTTGGTCTTTTTTCTATAGAAAAAAATTCAACAGGACCCTAGGGGACTGTTGGTCTTTTTTCTATAGAAAAAAATTCAACAGGACCCTAGGGGACTGTTGGTCTTTTTTCTATAGAAAAAAATTCAACAGGACCCTAGGGGACTGTTGGTCTTTTTTCTATAGAAAAAAATTCAACAGGACCCTAGGGGACTGTTGGTCTTTTTTCTATAGAAAAAAATTCAACAGGACCCTAGGGGACTGTTGGTCTTTTTTCTATAGAAAAAAATTCAACAGGACCCTAGGGGACTGTTGGTCTTTTTTCTATAGAAAAAAAAATTCAACAGGGTCTTTTTTCTATAGAAAAAAAAATTCAACAGGACCCTAAGGGACTGTTGGTCTTTTTTCTATAGAAAAAAATTCAACAGGACCCTAGGGGACTGTTTGTCTTTTTTCTATAGAAAAAAATTCAACAGGACCATAGGGGACTGTTGGTCTTCTTTCTATAGAAAAAAATTCAACAGGACCCTAGGGGACTGTTGGTCTTTTTTCTATAGAAAAAAATTCAACAGGACCCTAGGGGACTGTTGGTCTTTTTTCTATAGAAAAAAATTCAACAGGACCCTAGGGGACTGTTGGTCTTTTTTCTATAGAAAAAAATTCAACAGGACCCTAGGGGACTGTTGGTCTTTTTTCTATAGAAAAAAATTCAACAGGACCCTAGGGGACTGTTGGTCTTTTTTCTATAGAAAAAAATTCAACAGGACCCTAGGGGACTGTTGGTCTTTTTTCTATAGAAAAAAATTCAACAGGACCCTAGGGGACTGTTGGTCTTTTTTCTATAGAAAAAAATTCAACAGGACCCTAGGGGACTGTTGGTCTTTTTTCTATAGAAAAAAATTCAACAGGACCCTAGGGGACTGTTGGTCTTTTTTCTATAGAAAAAAATTCAACAGGACCCTAGGGGACTGTTGGTCTTTTTTCTATAGAAAAAAATTCAACAGGACCCTAGGGGACTGTTGGTCTTTTTTCTATAGAAAAAAATTCAACAGGACCCTAGGGGATTGTTGGTCTTTTTTCTATAGAAAAAAATTCAACAGTACCCTAGGGGACTGTTGCCCTTTTTTCTATAGAAAAAAATCAACCGGACCCCAGGGGACTGTTGCCCTTTTTTCTATAGAAAAAAATCAACAGGACCCCAGGGGACTGTTGCCCTTTTTTCTATAGAAAAAAATCAACAGGACCCCAGGGGACTGTTGCCCTTTTTTCTATAGAAAAAAATCAACAGGACACCAGGGGACTGTTGCCCTTTTTTCTATAGAAAAATTCAACAGGACCCCAGGGGACTGTTGGCCTTTATTATACAGAAAAAATTCAAAAGGACCCCTGGGGAATGTTAGTATTTTTTCTATTTTTCCAGACTGTGAATTGTTTTCCGTTTGCCCCACTGTGCTAATTCCAAAAATGACATAAGTCCCCCTCCAAATAAATACAAAAAAAAATCTGAAAGCTGTTCACATTTGCCGGTCGTTTCGGTTAATTCCGCTGTTCGATCATCTTTTAAAATAAATCTCAATATTGAAATAAATGTCAGCCAATAAATACTGACACAGAGTTCCAAAAATATCAATGCTTTCAATATGGAGCCAGAAATATCGACAAAAACAACAACAACAGCATAGATCTTGATTACTATGAATTATTGGGGAGTGGATGGAGAAGAAGTGTCAGAGGGAAGAAAATTAAATATGCCTTCCCCTCCCACCAAATACACACACCACGCAAAAGGGGAGTGTGTCCCATTTCGTGTGCTCACAAAAGTTTTGAAAGAATAATTTTAAGTATTTTTAATTTTTGTCACTCCATTTCATTTTTGGTTTATCCCCAAATCAATTGTGGTGTTGTCACAAAGTTTTGTTCATCGATTGTTTTGTTTTGTTTTTATTAAATGCGATTTTGACATTTGTATTTGTCAGCAGTGATTGTGTTTTTGGGGTATTACCACAAATGATACGGTGGAACAGACGGCACAAGGTGATTGTTCTTTATTTCCTTTTATGGTTATAATTGTCAAAATTGTTTTTCGGAACATCCGCTTTTGTTAATTTTTAGTTCCCTGTTGTTTTTTTTTTTTGTTGTTGGGTGATGTCACTTCATTATAAACGAAGTGCTAAAATGTCATTTTGAATTTAATTAGTATGTCATCGCCGATGAGATGGATGGATGATGTCTCGTGTCAATATTCGTCAAAAAGTGGATTTTAGGGGATGATTATTCATCAAAGTGACTCTTTGAGAGGGAGGTCTGAGTAAAACATAAAAACTTCGTTAAGTTCTCCTGGAAATAAATTTGTATACCTTGCATCATTTGGTGTGCACTAAAAATTGTTGAATTCGGTAGGAACTTTTTTATATGGGGGTTATAGCTATGTCTTTGATAAAAACTAATACCAAAGTACTAGGGAAGCATTTTCAACATACCAACAATTAAGTGGAACTTTTGTACGAGGTTATTTATATTCAACACATTGTAGGAAGAAGTTTCAATTCAAAACGGAATGACGAATTACAACCACTTCTGTTGGAAAATGAGTCAGAATAACGAAAATGGGGCAGAACCTTGAGGTAGGATCTCTGTGAAAGCACCTTCCAAACCCCGGAATGTCAAATTACATCCATTATTATTGTAAGGACAGTTGTTTCACTATTCGGACCCTACTGTAATTATTCTATCATTATGTGTCTAAAAGGGTACAAAAATTAAATGATTGGTAAAATTTTTGTATGGAGGATATATGTGGGGTAGATTGTAATTTATTTGGAAATGTGCGAAATTTGTTCAAAATAGGAAATATGCTGTATATACCCAAATTAGGGATATTTTTTACAAATAAATATCGTTTTTACAAAAATCTTTTCCTTTGTGACTAATAGTGAAATTCAATGCAGAATAATTTCGTATTTGACGTAATAGTCCTTAGATGAAGTTTTATTAAAGATTTTGACACATTTCTAAGTATTGAAGTTAAATATTATATATACATAGTTTCTTTGGAGACTCATATTGAAATTTGACGTAGAATAATTCATTCTTTGACGCTATATGCGAAAAATGAAAACTTATATTACTGTCACACAATTTTTTGAAAAAAATACTGGTAAAAATTGGTAATAGTTTTTGAATTTTTTGTCCTAAATTGACGTCTATATATTCGGTATATTTATTATATATACCGATTTCTATTGTTCAGGGACTGATACTAACATTTGATGGAGAACATTTTTGATCTTTAACGACATCTAGTGGGGAAAATTGGTAGAAACTCGAAATAAGATCGGGTTTAACCATAAAGTGAGTTTTCATATTTTCATGATTTTTGAACTTTAAGCTGGTTTTGGAGTTTTGGTTAATTCTGAAACCCATTGTAAAACTTTATGGCGAACTTTTTTATAGAATATTCTGACCTGATATAACCCAGTTTTAAATGACTTTTGAATCATTTCTGGAAGAGGGGACCGAAAAGACCCCTTTAGAGTGTCGAATGAGGGTTAACGTATTAGACAAAAATATTCCTCTCATTTTTATCAGTAATATTGCCAACGACACCATACACCTAAAATGTAAGAATTTCGAGAAATATTAATCCAAATATTTTCAAATACCTTGGAACTGGGAAATATTGGCATGTCTTTTTAGGTTACCTCTCGACGTAAACGTTCAAAATGACGTTACTCTTGTCTTCGATTTGGCCGATATATCATAATTTTTTTCCGATAATGACCTAAATAAATTAAATTTGTCGCACAGTATTATCATTGAGGTGTAACGTTTATAGTGTTGTCGGCGGGACAGCTTTTGACACCTGCAAAAGGTTGTCACATGAAAGAATATGAAAGAAGTTTACATATATAGTGGAGATATTCTCTAGACATCGAAATCAGCGCCTGATGTGACAAGTATCTTTCGAACGTGGAAATTTAAACCGATTGCAAGCAGCTGCTAAATGATTAGTTACGGAAAAACCTAAAGGAGACCAAACACATTTTCTTCACTGTCCCATAAATCGCAAAAGAGAACGTAATCTCATAAGGAGTACGATTTTGCAATAAATGTTTAGTTGCTCAGAGATCCATATTCATGTTAAGGGTCGAAAATGAATTGTCAAGAGGTCTTTTCAAAAGGACCAGAACCTTGCCAGCTGTGACCATTTGGTTTGGCAAAATTGAAAAGGTCCAAGAACGAGAACGACTAACCACCATTGTATTAAATTTTTCATTCCATTTGCAACATCTCGAAATATTTACCGGAGACCCCATAAAGTATATATTAGGTTGGGGAAAAATAAATCCATTATTTTTATATGAACTATAGGACTTTATTTAACATGCTTCGGAATGTCCGAAATATGAAAAAGACCTGCTCTCTATTTGCTAAAAATTCTAGTAGTCGATTTTCACAATCCTCCCTAGAAACCAAGTTTTTTATCATTAAATAAATTTTGCAATGCAAAAAAAAGAGGATAATAATCGCTTGGTATGGCGGATGCATGCAAACTTCCCAACCAAGCTCCCGAATTTTCTGGCGAGTCACTGTAGATGTGTGTGGTGGCCTAGCGTTGTCTTGGTGGAACACGACACCTCTCCTGTTGGCCAATTCTGGCCGTTTCTGGTCAATTGCTATCTTCAAACGGTCAAGTTGTTGACAGTAGAAATCAGAATATAGCGTTTTGCCATATGTAAGCAACTCATAATAAATAATCCTCTTCCAGTCCCACCAAATGCATAGCAGAACCTTCCTGGCCGTTAGTTCTGGTTTGGCCACCGTTTGAGGTGCTTCACCGCTGTTTGACCACGATCGTTTTTGCACAGGGTTAACGTATGTGATCCATTTCTCTCCATATGAGATAGTCCCATTTCTTAAACGGATGGTGGTTTAAGAAATTTTAAGAAATGGGTCTATCTCATTTCATTTGGCCAAAGCTTCGCAAATGGAAATTTGATCCATCCTCTTTTATGTTAATTGGTGTGGCACCCAATCATTGAGCTTCTTTTTGAATCCAGCTTTGTGTAAATGGTTTAAAACAGTTTTATGGTCGATTTTTAGCTCCTAGGCGATGTTACGACTGCTAACATGCCGGTCAACTTCGATCATTTCTCCGATTTTATCGACATTTTCGACGAAAAAATAATGGATTTCTTTTTTCCCAACCTAATATATATTTTGGATCAGAATAAAAGTTGATGTCCTTCCTATCAATAATTATCAATATTGGTCCAAATTTTACGATAGAGCGCATATAACGGTTCCTTTGTATTTTGGGGAGATAAAGCTCATTTTTCGACCGACTTGGTTGTACTTTCATATTACTCCAAATCACCAATATTGGACCACTTTTTCCGATAGCCTATATAACGATAACGGTATTTTGGGGTTTCATTTACCCGAATTGGCTGCAATTTCGTTGTCATTTTGGATGTCAAATCTTCCTACAAGAATTTTCCAAGGCAAATCCGATTGTCGGTATTTAAAATGTCCAGCAATTACTTTAAATGGAGTGGTATAATTTTTTGCCAGTTCCTTTAACATACGCATCAATATCAAAATAATTCTGCAAAAACGCATTTTTAAAATAGTTTTTCTTATTTTGAATTATCGGTATTTCCTTTGGTATTTCCTTTGCTCTTAGCATATACCTAAGAGCATGTGAAACCTTTATATTTGGATGATATCACAATATGGAACTATATTCATAATTTTGAACCAGCATGTCTTCTTACCTCACATAACGCAAATCATGCGGATAGAGCCTTTAATAATTATTTTGAAACTTATACACAAGGTGGACCTCCACCTTCAGAATAATCATATAACATGCTCTCTATTGGTAAATGTGTCTATATTATGTATAATACATATTATATATGTATATTATTTATAAAAATTGTACAATTTTCAAAATCTGCTACGCATTTCCTAAATATCGGAGTTCATTATAATTATGATCAACAGTAACATTTAAGTGAAAAAATATTTCCTCACGGAAAATGTTTCCAATTTTTGACAAAATCATAAATTCGTTAAAAAACAGTTGTTCCAAATCGAAAAACAGGAGGGGAGATATTATGGCAAAAAATATACGTCTTCACGATTTCGTAGACGCACAACTTGTTTTCCATGCCTGAGTGACGCCTCGCTTATTTCAACAAAAACAACGAACAATAATTATACTATGCTTCTGCTAATGTCATCCGTGTTAAAAATCTCAAAAAGAACACAGACCTCCATTTTCCCAAATCAACCCCCCTAGACATCCGCAAATATTTAGTTTGTTTTTACAAAAAAACGAACGACTTCTGTCTATTTTTCCTGAGGAGATCTCTCTATTCCATATTTGTTTGTTGTTGCTGATGATGGTGTTTTGTTGTTGTTTTTGTTATTGTGTGTTGTTGGTTAAGTGTATTTTTTATGATCAACAAATGTCATAGAATGACAGGAAGACGACGAGCAGCGCTCTGGCATTGCTTGGCTATGTAGCACAAGCGATTTTCCATAGATGTGCTTCGACAATCGACCATTCGATTGACTGCACAATGGGATGAATGGGTATCGTCATTATCGTATAAGTAATTTACGAGCATTTTCGGATCATATATTGATTGTGAATGCGAACACATAATGATGAGAAGATGGCAATGATATTTCACGGTGTGTGTTTGTCGCGATGGAAAATAATGAGGTCTTGGCTGTAGTTGTTGGAGGTGTGATTGTTTTTCATGGCGTAGATACATTGAAAATTGTTAAATATTGTGATTGATCGCTAAGTGGCAACACATATATTTAAATTAGAGAACCCTACATTGTCCAGTTACAATAAGCAACAAATGGTTATTTGAATTAAAGATAATACTAGAAAGTAGTCACTAAGAATAATGTAGAGTTAGAAGTTACTAGAATAAGATAAAAATGTATAAAAGAAGATGTAACGAGAATAGAGTTTGCCAGTTTGTAAAGTAACGTCTGCCAGTTTACGAAGTGTTCGCCAGTGTTAAAAGTGTTGTAAAGTTTGTGTATAAGAAATAAAGTCTGCCAACAACCCCGTATCGTCCGTGTTTTATTTATTTGGTGGTCATCAGCATCGTTCGTCGATGCACCAGAAATTTAAATTTCAACAGGTTATGGGCCCAGGAAGCTCTGGATAAAGGATTGCCCAGTCGAGATCTAAAAGATAAAGTACTGTTCCAGGAAGGAAAAAGTATTGTTCCAAAAAAAAAAAAAAAAAAACTGTGAAAAAAAATCCATAAGTAAAAGGACAACATTGACAAGAGTACTGTGTGGAAAATGAGTTCGTCAATCTACAACATCGAAAAGTTGGACGAAACAAATTATGACTCCTGGAGTTTTACTATGAGAGCTGTTTTAGTCCACCAGGAGTGTTGGGACGTCGTAAGTGGTGCCGCAAAGAAGCCCGAAAAAGATGATGAGCAATGGCTGAAAAAGGACGAGAAAGCGCTAGCGACCATTATATTGAGTGTGAATCCAAGGCAGATCTCCTACATTAAAAATTGCAAAACGTCTTCGGAAGCATGGATCACACTGAAGGATGTCCACAGACCAAAAGGCCCAGTTCGTAAGGTAACTCTTTTTAAACAATTATTGGGCATGCGTATGGATGAGGATGACTGCGTTCAGCAACATGTATGTAAGTTCGCTGCCGTAAGTGACAAATTGGCCGAAACTGGGATCGAGCTGCAGGAGGAACTCTTTGTTATAATGCTCCTAGCCAGTTTGCCACAGTCATACGAAAACTTTGTAGTGGCCCTAGAAACGAGGGATGAGTTGCCCAGTTTGAGCGCGTTGAAGATCAAGCTTGCAGAAGAGGGGGAAAGGAGAAAAGCAAACGGTACCAGTGGCGTAGAAAAAGTCGAGAAGATTTTTGTGTCGCACAACAACAAAAAGGAAAGTCCCAGAAAATTCTACAACAACAACAACCATAAGCGGGTAGACAAGCGTGCAAACAACAACAACAATGAGCGAGCCCATAAATATGTGCACAACAACAACAACAAAAATAATGGAAATTGCTACAACTGCGGCCGTAAAGGGCACTTCGCTGCACAATGCAACAACAACAAAGCAAAGGGGACGACACACACACATTCATACAGTGTATTGTCATCGACAAGCAACAACAACAACGTGCTAAACCCTTCAGTCTGGTGTGTCGACAGTGGCGCCTCAACACATTTGTGCTGCGACAGAGGTATGTTCGCGAAATTTCAAGAACACAGAGAAGAAATAAATTTAGCTGGCGACAAGAAGATCATAGCGAAAGGCAGAGGCAGCGTGTGGCTTGATGAATGCAAGGTGATGCTCAACGACGTGTTGTATGTGCCCGAGTTACAGTGTAACTTCATTTCAGTGGGCAGAGTAGCAAAGAAAGCGGCCGTAAAATTTAATGACAATGGGGCAAGAATTATAGAAAGGGGAAAAACAGTGTTATGTGCAAGGCGAGTAGGCAACATGTATTTATACAGCCCGCAAAGGAGAGCAAGAGAGTACCTGCATGCTTATTGGAAGAAAAGATGTACAAATATGGAAAATCACATTAAGGAGGGGATATATAATAAAATACAGGTAGATCGTAAAAGAGGTAAAATAATAAAATTTGAGGATCAGATTGTGGAAGCATTTTAAAAATTAGGCATGAAATGGGATCAATGAACATTTTGAATTATGTATGTCATAAATATAGTTTTATTGAATGTTAATGAGAGGAAGAAAATGAACATAGTGTGTCTATGTATAATTTTAGCATTGTAAGTCAATGTATGAAGATATAGGTATGTAATGAAATAAATGTATGTATGTAGATAAGTAATATTGAAATATATGTGTTGAGGAGGGGTGTTAAATATTGTGAATTATCAAATTGGCAACACATATATTTAATAGTAAGTAGAGATCCCTATGTTGTCCAATTACAATATGA
Source organism: Musca vetustissima (assembly GCF_032173495.1). NCBI lineage: Eukaryota > Metazoa > Arthropoda > Insecta > Diptera > Muscidae > Musca > Musca vetustissima. The sequence continues at coordinate 9,059 of NW_026887405.1, forward strand.
TGTAGTAACAATTCATGGTTACTTTAAATAGATAAATAAGTAATCATTAGAATGAACTAGATTTAGAATTATCTAGAATAGAATTATCTGGAATAAGTTCAGAAGCAGATAAAAGAAGTTGTAACATAGAGAGTTTGTCTCAGTTTATAAAGTTGCGCTCAGTTGTAAAGTGTCGTGCTCTCAGTTGTAAAGTATTGTCGTTATAAGTTTGAATTGCTGCTGTGAATAAAGTTTGAATACCCCCCGAATATAAAACTGTGTTTTTAATTACTGCTGTGGACATCGCCTGGATACACATGCGGAAAATACTGGAAGACCACAGAGAAAAAAATAAATATTTGGGTCCAAATTGTCGTCTAATTCTTGTGTACGTTTCTGAATTGGCAGGGATATTTGAATTTGTTTTGACGAAAATTAATAAAAAAAATTCTTGTTTTCGCCCAATTTTCTGCATCTCTTATAGTGCAGAAGTTATGTTTTATGTTCTCCATAAATACTCCCACTTACCTCTTCGTGCCAATGCATGGGCAGGCATTATTTGCATTTGTGTATATCCTCGACCCGAGCTGGTATCCAAAATTGTCATTACCTCATCCGGTGTATACGAAGAATTTTCGATACTAATATCGTCAATGGAAAGTACTTGATCGCCAACTGAAAGAGCACCGCATCTGGGAAAGGAGGAGAAAATATTTTTTATTTCAAATTCAAGAAATTATCCACTGAATAATCTATAAATATCCGATAAATATTCGATATTCAATGCCTAAATTTTCTCTTCGTTATCTCTTTAAATTCTGTTCATCAACTTACCGATCAGCTATGCTCGCTGGCAAAATACTGGCAATATAAACACCCGCCGAACTGACTTCATCGATTTTTGTATGATCCGTAAGGCCGGCAGCTGCCGAATTATAATTACACAATACCAAACCCAATTTATCATTCATAGGACGTTCGATTTCAATCAACAATGGACCCATTGAAAATTCCACACTTTGTACCACCGAAACATCATATTCAATGGTGAGATTTGTATAGCCCGATATATGGCCACCACATTTGATGATCTGTTGGGCCTCGGCCAATGTTTTGCCAATTAGGGAAACCTGAAGAATAGATAAAATTATTTAATATAGAATTTGAAATATAAGAGAGAACACTCCGAGAGATAGACGGGGCAGAAATAGGCGAAGCCTGTCTTCTTCCATAGATTAGTAACTCTTCTATACATAGAAGAGTAGCTCTTCTATCCATAGAAGAGTAGCTCTTCTATCCATAGAAGAGTAGCTCTTCTATCCATAGAAGAGTAGCTCTTCTATCCATAGAAGAGTAGCTCTTCTATCCATAGAAGAGTAGCTCTTCTATCCGTAGAAAAGTAGCTCTTCTATCCATAGAAGAGTAGCTTTTCTATCCATAGGAGAGTAGCTCTTCTATCCATAGGAGAGTAGCTCTTCTATCCATAGGAGAGTAGCTCTTCTATCCATAGAAGATTACTTCTTCTACCCATAGAAGAGTACCTCTTCTATCCATAGAAGAGTAGCTCTTCTATCCATAGAAGAACAACTCTTCTATTCATCTATCCATAGAAGAGCTACTCTTCTATCCATAGAAGATAATCTCTTCTGTCTGTAGATTATGTCTATATCTTCTATCCATACAAGGATAGCTCTTCTATCCATAGAAGAGTAGCTCTTAATTCATAACTCTTCTATTCAGAGGAGAGGCTAGCTCTTCTATATATGAACTCTATTTTCCATACGTAGAAGAGTTTTCTCATATATATATATATATATAAGAGATAGCTTTATCTCTTCTATCTATAGAATAGCTCTCTCTCTCTCTTCTGTCTATAAAAGAATTCTCTCTTTTATATAGCGAAGCGAATGATAGAAATTTAGTACTACTCACATTATCCACCCGCAGCAGACGATCTCCTGGTTTTATCCTTCCCGTCTTATAGACCGGACCATGTGGCCGCACATGTGTTACAATTAGAGGATAATCAGCACCACCACGCAGTGTTAGACCCAGACAACCGCTTTCACGTTCCACTGTTATTTGAGCCAACTTCGATGTTACACAAAGGCTATTTTGGGAAACTATTGACGATGATGATGCGCCGGTGATGCGACCCATCGTTGTTGTTTGTGGTGATGGCAATGGCGTAATGACAACATTGGTCCATGTGTTTGTGTGTAGAGTTGTGGGGTGATGGAGTGCATCACCGAAGTGTTGAAAGATGAGACCAACATAAAACGTTTGTCGTCATCGGCATCGACAGCAGAGTGAGCACGCGTTTGTTGCAAAGAATTATGAATCCAAGTGTTACATTCGTGATAAACATTAGGATGTTTGTTGCATTAGTGTCAGAGAGTGTAGAAAAATCGGAAATGCAATGGAAGGGAAGAAAATAAATAAAGAAAAACACATATTGTTAAGATTTATAAATTTGATTGATGGCAAAGATTTCAAAACCATTGGCGTAGGTAGGCTAATGCAAAGGACAACTTTACCAAATGTCTTCTCTACGCCAATGCCTCTAATAAAAGTTTTAATAAAACTTAAATAGCCTCCCGATTAGTTCGTAAATATTTGTAACAGTTTTATTTGCCAAGGCCTCCCACTGACATTTGTCTATTTACTCACTGTATTCGGGCAGGGAATATTCAATTTCGACGACGGCAGGACCATCTGCTGAGCCTCCGCCGCACAGCATGCTCATTATGTGTTGATTTGTTAACCCAATTGTTGAGATGCCATCGATTTGATGTAGACGATCTCCAGGTGCTAGGAAATCGGCAGCATGACCCAATGGACTTAGGGCAGCAATAACAGGTGGATACGAAAGGTCGTTGCGTTCTGCAAAAATAAAAAAAACAACAACAAAATTAAATAAACAAATGAAAGAGAAAATAACATAAAAACACACGATTATGTAAACAAAAGGAGGTATTTCCCCGCAGAGGGGGTTGGTTACACACTATTTGTTCTCCGAACTTTTCGAATGCCGTCTTTCCTTTGCAGGGCCACATATCGGCGCTGGCCATGATATATCTGTAAGATTTCATCTATTAGATGATACATGACAAGATGATGGCGGTATACTGTGGCCGCCTCACGCTATAAGTTATCGTACGTCGTCTGCCGGGTTTTCTTGTCTTAAATTTCAATTTAAATAAATAAATTTCCCTGTCCTGTCTGCTTGTCTTTGGTGTTTTGTTATTGTTATTTTTTTGCATGTCTTGTTCTTATTGAAAATTTTACGTATTCTGCCAAAATTTTTTTTAAATTTTTTTTTTTTGCTTTTATTGTTTTTGTTGCTGTTTTCTTTCGTTTTACCATTCATGCCGTTTGAAAATGTGGTCACTTCCGTTATGTTCGTATATGTCTGGCAAATTGAGTCGATATTCAATTTGCCAAAGCCAAATACATACATACGTAGTGTGGACAATAGGGAAGTATGGTATATATTTTTTTAATATTTTGAAATTTATTAGAAAAATACGTAACAGTGATAGCTTCGAAAATGTTATATTTGACCAGATGGTGAAAGAGATATATATCCTAACCTTGTCTGAGGATGAAAACACTTCGATACGATAAAATGTGCCTCATCAAAATATTGGTTTTATACCTCAAGTGTCTTGTAACGAAATTCAGTTTTTTTTTGCCAAACGGGGCATCTGTAAAAGGAAAGTGTTTACTAATATAGCAAGTGAAAGAGGCGTTAAATTCGGCCGATTCTACTATTTTAGTATTTTCGGATTTCAGTATTTGTCTGTCTCTGAAAATCGAGATGGAGAACGATCCAAGACAATTTTAGGTATTTTTAAGGTTGTTAGCAGCAGTTCCCAGCAAAAATGCTGTACTTTATCATTTTATACATTTGTGAAGTTTTTTGTCAAATTTTACAATCGTTGTATTATGTTGTATGTTATTTGGTATTCCGAATTACTGGTAGATAAGAAAATTGTTCAAAAAAATTCTCTATATAGGTCCATGTTTTTACATATAAATTTCTGTATGTGGCCCAATTGTGCAACCTGAATGTACTCCCAAAACTCCAACAACCTACTAGATGAGAATTTCCAATGTCTCATTCCCCATATAAAGGTTTCGACCGATTTAATGATGAAGTGTTTAAAGCGATCGGCCGGCCGAACGAAACGACATTTGTTTATGTAGAAAATGGAGTGCATATTAAATAGGTCATTCCGATACAAAAAAACACCTTCAAATATTCGCTGGAGACCCCATTAAGTGTATATATTGTTTATCAGAATAAAAATATGTCGATTTATGCATGTCACAATAGAGCTCACAATATGGTATTGGAAATGGGATACATATTAGCCAAAGTGTCGAAATAGTCACCATATAACGGTGCCCCCACTATTCAGTATTTTGTGGATTCTGAGCACGCTTTTTAACCGAATTGGCTTTTATTTGATTTAGAGAATTTTTAATGCCCTACAAATGATGAAGTGTTTAAAAAGAAATGTTAAAAATATTCGCTGGAGACCCCATTAAGTGCATATATTGTTGAAATCACAATAGTGCTCACAATATAGTATTAGAAATGGGATCAATATTAGCCAAAGTGTCGAAATAGTCACCATATAACGGTGCCCTCATTATTCAGTATTTTGTGGATTCTGAGCTGGCTTTTTAACCGAATTGGCTTTTATTTGATATCTTAATCGATATATTGAGGGTTTCATGGTTTTGGAATAGCCCTCATATGATATTTACTTAGCTGGTTTTGTGTCAGAACATTTGTTCCATAAGCCGAGTTTAAAAAAAAAAATCCAGGCGCGACGGTATTGTGCGCAGCTCTTTCAATTGGAAGATCATGCTTCGAGATGTTGTCTTCTACTTCCATCGAATTCGTGTCTCGCTTTTATATGCCTTTTGAGCTGGGGTATCCATTCTCACAACATGACCTAGATACTTTCCTTCATAGGTTCATTTTGTCGACCATGGCTATCCCCCATAAAAAAGTCCCGTTAGATTTTTGGTATTTTTAATGTCCACTTTATGGTAGAGGATACAAAAGGTTAGGCCCATCCGAACATAACTACTGCTACTTATAATTTACATTATAATTGTAACAACTTACGCCGTTTCGATTCTGTCCACATTAATAATACAAGTCGGATCTCTAATCTACTGTCCGAAGTCCGGTATTTTAAGGACTTAACCAATTTTTTATAGACATCGGTCAAAATTTTATTGAATACAATTTGTCCCCATATCGACTTATTTTAGCTTTTTTTTTAGTGACCTTAAATTTAGAACTTAGAATTTAGAATGGAACTGATATTAATAATGTAATTTACTTCGTGGTGGATGGTGTAATATTTTGCACCGGTTGAATATTGTTCTGGGATCAAAATGAAATTTCTGCATATATTTTTACATCAAATGTAGTTGCATTGGCTCCTGGTTTTAGACTTTGGTTTTTAGCTAACATACCTAATCGAATACATATTTTTTGTTTTTCGATTATTTTAAACTGTTTACACCCTACAATTATGTTGTGAGGGTGTTATAGCTTTGTGCATATAGGGTGGGTTCTGGCCAATGAAGAACCTAATTGTTTTTGGTTAATATTTAAGGGATGAAATGGACCAAAAACTTTTTTGTCTGTTTTTCTGGTTGCTCTAGAGGTCTGGTTGCTCTAGAGGTCTAGAGGGTGGAAATGTCGCCCTGATTGCTTTGAAATTTTGTTCCGGTTATGGTCAAAGACGACGCTTATAATTTTCGGTGATTTTGGAATTACATTTAGGGGGTACAATGAACCGAAAACTTTATTTTTCAGATTTTCTTGTCGCTCTAGAGGTCATTACTATATGCAGGGCATCACATATTTTACACAGTGAAAGTGATGTGACCAAAAACTTAGAACTGCTATTTCAATGATGATGATCGGTCAATATTCCGAGGGTCATATCAACCAAAATCTAAACTGACCAAATTTGTATTTTATGGCGTTAATATTCCCCTCGGGAAAACAAGATTTAGAAAACATGCCTGGGTTAGAAAGTGGAGTTGTTGACCTATAACCAGTCAAGAGGGAGCAAATATCGTGAAACGTTGTTCAGGCTCAGAATATAGGTCTATACTGCACCGCTCACGGGTACCACGTATTTTTTTTTTAAATTTCAAATTGGATCACTCAAAACCTATAGGAATTGTATATTTACACCCTGATACATCCCAATATCCAATAGATCTATTACTCATTCGCATCGAAAATCACGAGACAGAAGAAATTAAATATTGCCGGTAATTTTTTGGTAATAAAAATAAGAAAAACAAATTGTATTTTCTTCTATTTTTTTTCGAAACTTGGCGAGGGTGATGGCGATATCTGGCATTTTTTTCTTGTGACGATTTTTTGGTAATAAAAATAAGAAAAACAAATTGTATTTTCTTCTATTTTTTTCGAAACTTGGCGAGGGTGATGGCGATATCTGGCATTTTTTTCTTGTGACGAATGATTTTCACTGCAATTGCCAATTTGTGTGTTTGTTGCTATTATTTTTTGTTTTCTCAATTTTCTACTTGCTGGGATTCATTCAATTGCATTGATGTTCTACTGCTGCTGGCGATGATTATTCATACTTTAGATTACGCTACGTTTGTTGTTGTTATTTCAGTTTTTACGCATGGATAAGATGTCGCCAAAATGAAATCTTAGTGGCTAGACAGTTACAATGAAGACATACATATATTGGGGTGTAACGAGGAATTTTGGGGAACAAAAGGATAACATATTAGATATTTTAGGGAGGTCCTTAAATGATGAAAATAGGGAGAAAATGAACAATTAAAAGGAACATTGGCTGACAAGTCTACAAATTGGTCGATTTTTGACTATAGGCCACATAAAATGACATCGTTCCTTTTAGTAGGTATTTTGATGGTCCTATGCAATTTTTCAACCAAAGTGGCCATATTATTTTGTAATTTGGCATTGCATATTGTTGTGTATATAACATCTTCATAGAACATTTTCAATATAAGTCAATGCTTCTACAAAGCCCCCACACAAAGGTCTGCGTCCTTTTCGGTATGTTGAAGACTCTAGTCCAATTTTCCCAAACTGAGTATTCGTAGTTTGATGTTTCCTTTTCTTCTGGCAATGCCATGGTCACCATATAAAAGTTCAGATGGATTTTAGGGGTTTCAAATTTTCTCATCATATTGGAGGATATACAAGTTTGGCTCGGACGATCTAAAGAGCGTTTTATTCTTTGTATGCCATGGAAAGACTCATATATAAATAGTATTCATTAAATACATACATATTATTTTTGTTTTCAAAACATATTAGCATACGGAACATATTCCATATGTCTAGACATCTAGGCCAATTCATTACCATAATACAATGTATAGATGGATGGATGTTCTGGCTCGTAATATATGTATTTATTTATTTTCCTTTAAGATTCACGTCGCTGGCAAAGACAATTTTCTTTAAATAATGAATTTATCAGAGGTGTAGTTGGCCTTTTAATGGGGGAAAATATTGGATTTACATAGTTTTTGTTTTAAGATTAAAAAAATATTTTTATAGGTAATCTGTCATGTTTTTCGTCACATTTGTCTAGGTTTTTGGTATTGTTTTTTTTGTATTTTATTTATTTCTTTTCAGTTTTGACTAATTTATTGTCAAATTATAATATCATAATTGTGTCAAACTAACGGAAAATATCAGACGCCTGTAATTATTCATAAAAAGAAATGTTGAGGTGTGAAATGAATTTTTTCAAATGGAAAAACGATGTCAGGCAATAATGAAAATGAAAAATATATGAAAATAAAATGTATTTTTTTATAAATACAATTAATTAGGCTAAAGTACATAATTTTAAAATTTTTATACATATCTAACCAAGAAATTAATTGGTATGTTTCCAAACTGGAAGAATTTATGAATTGTTACAATTTGTTTCGATATCATAAGTAAAAATTATTCTTGTTGTAAAATTATAAGAAACTGAACTTGATATCCTATAGGAAAAAAAGCTTAGAAGTTGTGAATCTTTCTTTTAAATCTATAGTGGAAATCCTCAAAAAAGTCTTCAGAATTTATGTTGGTTAATTTTTAATATAGATTCGGAAACTGCTCTATACATAAAATCAGATGTACAAAATAGCATAACAAACTAGTACAAATTTTGTCATTTCCGTCGGATGGCACTTCTAATGCCCTCCACCATTAGGTGGGCATTTAAAATTCATAAAAACCAGTCGGGACCTTTTTTATGGGCGATTTGTCATGTTGAAGTATCCTCTGAGAGAACAATATACGAAAACTTTTGGAAACTAAGGTTGGAAATTGGTCTAGGTTCTTTCTCATACCAAAAATCACTCATAACCTTTGTATAGGAGCTTCGTAGATGCATAAACCTAAATTCGAAAATCTTCTGTAAACAAGTTGTTTACGCACCAAGAACCCGGAATGCAAAATAATATCTACTTCGGTTGGAAAATACAACTAAGGCCCTCAAAATATCAAAAATGAGGCGGGACCTTTATATAGATATGTAAAAATAATTTCCCCCAGAAACCGAAATGCGAAATTACATTTACTTCGGTTAGCAAATGCTATTTATTTAAACCTTGAAAATATCGACAATAGATTCCACTTCAATTTGTATGAAGTCAAATTACAGATACTTCGATGGGAAATGTGGCTAAAATCTTAAATATCTACATCGAAAATCTCTTGTTAACCCTCAAAGAATCTAAAATGCAAAATTACATTACTTTACTTGAAAATGCGACGAAGGCCTTCAAAATACCCAAAATGTGGGGCGAGACCTTCAAATGAAGGCAATGGGAAAACAAGGATATATATTAATGGAACATGGATCAATTTCAAAAATTATCCGTAATGCCAAACACCTTTGATAGTCCATTGATAGAGAAAATTCATCTTAACCGTTTTTTTCTCAAAGCACTAAAGGTACCGAAAATATGAAAGTTAGCAATTGCCCAGAAACGGCCAGAATTGGGCAACAGGAGAGGTGTCGTGTTCCATCAGGACAACGCTAGGCCCCACACATTTACAGTGACTCGCGAGAAACTGAGGAAGCTTGGTTGGGAAATTTTAATGCATCCGCCATACAGTCCGGACTAGGCATCTATCTATTAACCATTTTTTTCTTTGCAAAATTTCAAAATTTCTTTAATGAGGAAATTTCTTTAATGAGGATTGTGAAAATCGACTACTAGAGTTTTTTACCCTTCACCTTATGATGGAGGGTATAACTAATGTTGATTATTTTCTAAAGAAAAAATCCAGTCCGGACTTGGCACAAAGCGATTATCATTTTTTTTCTTGCATTGGAAAATTTCTTTAATGAGGATTGTGAAAATCGACTACTAGAGTTTTTTATCCTTCACCTTATGATGGAGGGTATAACTAATGTGGATTATTTTCTAAAGAAAAAAATCCTGAAATTATTAATTCCACTCTTCCAAGCAAGGGCTTCACACTCTTCAACAGCATATTCTGCCGACATTTTTTTAAATGTGCGGGTAATTGTCGCCCTGTACTGATGATCTATGAATTTCGATCAAAAATGTCACAGCTCAAAATTATTTGTTTTCTCTTCATCGTTTTTCGAATTTCTTTGAACAAAATATACAAACAAATTGTGAAGTACCACTCCGGATCGTTCAAACAACACAACACACGATCGTGCGTCAAACCATTTTAAGGGGACCCCCCCCATTCTCGGGGTCAAAATTTTTGTTGACTTAATTCCAATCTACACTAATTCAAGAATGTCCCTGCAAAATTTCAAGTAAAAATCTCAAGAACTCTTGAAGATATAGCCGATTTATTGTGTCAGCATCAAGTGACGGCTGAAGGGCTTCTCAAACTTTAAACGCGTTTTTCTCTAAACATTTTTTTGCGAATGGCGGGCACGATAACTCAAAAACTAATAATCCAATCGATTTCAAATTTTTACACGTTTCTCTGTGAGTGTATAGCTATCGTATGAACTAGGATAAAGCCAATCGGTGAAGATCTTCCTTATTTTTTAACTTGGTTTTTGGTAAAAAATCGGCGATTTTCCAAAAATATTTTTTCAAAGTTCCGCCATTTTGTTAATTTTAGAGCGAAGTCAATAATCCTAGTTCATACGAGAGCCAGACATGTACTCTTTCTAACACCGTTGGAATTTTCGGATTCCGATGTTCCAGCGAGGAGTTATCATGCCCGCCATCAAAAATAAGGACTTTTCTTTGATCACAAAAAACAACAACAAAACAACAACAAAAATTTTTTGTAAATTATTTTTCTTCTTTTTTAAATCTTCAAATATATATGTGCGAAGTTACAAACCTTAACAAGCATTGGTATTCATTTACCAGCCCATTTAAAATCTTAAAAATAAAAAATCGAGAATGGGGGGGGGGTTCCCTTAAGTACATTTATGCTTAACAATATCAACACCTCCAATCGAAAAATCATATTGCACTCGGAAATATTAGGGAGAAAAATATGCCGTCGTATTATTTGTCTATAAAAAATCAAACCTCATTTTCAGAGGTTATTTATCAATTTTTGATGTTAATGAAGAGAATTTTTCTCTGGGAGGATCACCTATACTTTAAAAACTATTTTTCTTTATTCATTATTTTTATTTCACTTTACAACTTTTCCTTTTTTGTCCTATAATAAAACATCACTAGAAATCATAATAAAAAGACTAAAGAAACATCTATGAAAAAAGGAACAAATTTTCATGCCAAAATCATGTTGTCAGAATACAGACGACATGTTTTCCAAGTCATAAAACTAGAAACGGAAAGAACTACTTCAAAATACTTAACAAAAACTACAAAAAACAAGAACATTTACGATTACAAGTTGGAACGGAAATTAAAGATAGGAGGAAAAACAACAAGCAGAAGCTATATTCAGGGGTATGTATGATTTAATGGTTGTAGTCGAAAATGTACACAAGTTTTGCAAGTCGTACGTGCTCTTCCCATGGAATAGTGCACATAGTTGAACTCAAGCAAAGCAACGCCCCCACTAACTATAAAATATTTCAGTTTTTGTTCACTAAATCCTCGTACAAATGTAAAGAAATTGAAAATAAATTCACTAATAAAAAACCAAAATTCACGAAATAAATAATAACGAAATGTTGCAATAATAAATCATAGAATAATGTAGTATCATCTATGTCAAAAAAAGATTAGGGTGGCTCTCGCACAAGAAGAAAAGATCGTATAAATGTTTGGGAAATTTTCCAGGCAAAATAAGTTGAAACGTCGTCTCAAAAGCTGGGTGTTAAAAATACCGGAAATTACAGACTTATATACGGGTAAATTGCTTCTAGGAGAAAGTCAAATACCAAACTAAATACACTAATTTTGGAAAATTGGATTAGGCCTTGAACATACCAAAAATGTAGAGTGGACTTTGGACCGATATTGAAGAAGTTGATTAACCAAAATTGCTGCCACAAAACTAAAGAAATGCCGGTAATTGGAGGTACCTTAACATAGGCGCTATACCAAAACTTGGGCCGATGTTGTTAATAGGAAGATTTGATGATGATAACCCAAAATTGGGATGAAATACGTGTTCAAAATCCTCACCTGGCCTACCCCCAAAAGTGAACGAATAAATTTATTACCCGATGATAACCAAAATACAGCCAAATTTATTAAACAACGTGCCCAGCTCCCCAAATATCGAAATTTGGGAGGTACAGTTGTATGAAGCATTACATAAAAAAGTAGACAAATATTGGTAGTTTTTGAGATGATCTTCTACCAATCGAGAACAAATTTTTCAGCCAATTTTGATAAAAAGCGTATTCAAGATCCTAAAGTATCGAAATTTGTGAGGTAAGGTTATATGGAGGTTAAGCTAAAACGTAAATCTTTGCTATGAAAAATCGTCACCCAATGATAACCCAAAACACCAAATTACTGCCAATTCGGTTGATTTTAAATTAAGGCAAAATTGGGTAAGAAAATGCCTTAACTTCACAAAATATCGACATTTCATTTCGGTTTGAAAGTACACCTAGGGCCATTAAAATTCCTATAAAAGGGTTGCATCTTTATATGGGGGTATACCTTAATATCGACCAATAATTATAGTTTAGTAAAAAAAGATCAGGCTGTTATGAAAATTTTCGTAGAAGTAGGTATTTTTACCATTTTTACCCATCCGCAAAATTATCTGAGTTAAAAGGCGATTCTGTCGTGTAGTCGGTGTTTGCATCTGTCCATAGGAAAAAGTGTAAAATCCACTGCTAAAGCCGGTCACCTGCCAAATATTCTATTTATAAGGAGATTCTGTAGCAGAATTTGAGAATTTCCTCTGTGGACAAGTACCAACATCGGCTACGCGGAAAAAATTCTTTCTAAGAATTCCATATATTTTTAGGGTTCTAAGGTCCCTATCTATTGTTCCAAAATTGATACTGCCACATATCGCACATAAGTGGACCCTTGTTCAATTTTTAGGGAGGTATTCAAAAATTAAAAAAAGTTCCGTATAACCGGTACCCGAACTTCGGGCATATGTCCATAGGAAAAGTGTAAAATCCCTTGTTAAGGCCAGTCACCTGTCAAACTATTCTATTTATAAGAATTTCATCCGAGGACAGGTACCAACACCGGCTACGCGGAAAAAATTTATTCTAAGAATTCCCATATATTTGTAGGGTTCTAAGGTCCCTATCTGTTGTTCCGAAATGGATACAGCCTTGTTCAATTTTTAGGGAGGTTTTCAAAAAATTAAAAAAAGTTCCGTATAACCGGTAACCGGTACCCAAACTTCGAGTCAAATAGAAGGAACTAGAGTTAAGGCTTTTCCACGCAATGCGAAGCAAAATGCCAAGCAAATAATTCTCAAAATATTGGAAATTGGGGGCTACACAAAATCGTGGACCTTATATTTGGTAGAAAGATTTTATTACAATATCAAATACAAAATTAACAACATTTCTATTGAAAAACTTGCCCAAAATACCGAATAGTGGGGGTATCGTTATATGAGAGAGACAGAGGCCAAAATTGCAAATTGAGGACTATACAAAATTGGGAACCTTATATTTTGTAGGAATGAGAACCTCAAACCCAATGAGAACCTCAAATACAAAATTAACGACATTTCTGTTGAAAAACTTGTCCAAAATCTCCATAATACCGAATAATGGAGGTACCGTTATGTGAGAGCGATATCAAAACGGGGACCCATTTGCAATATCTAATAGAATAGTAGCTCTATCTTAAATATTGTTATATCTTGGTGATTTCAACCGAAGCGCAGACAGAGGCCTAAAAACTCTTAGCTCGCCCATAAAATATTCCCTGCAGTTCGGCTACAAAACTTCCATCAGATCGTCCGTAAGATCTCTCACGTCTCTAAAAGGATGCATCCAGCTCGTCTATGAAAGACTTCCTTCAGCTCTTCTATGAAATACCCCTTTCAGCTCTGTGTCTATGAAAAACTTCAATCAGATCGTCCGTAAGGGCTCTCATCAAAAGACTCCATTCAGCTCGTCAATGATCTATGAAAGTCTCTTTTCTAAGGTGGGCCATTTTCTATACCAAACATCCTAGAAGTAGTAGAAATGTATGTGCACATCTTCAATGTTCTACCATAAATATTACGAATTCTACGTGATTGCAACAGATAGATGGACTTGGCTTAATCGAAATATAAATTTGGATTCCGATCTCAAGCTCAACAATATCCATCTTCAGTACTATTCAAAAGATCAAAGAATCAAACAATGATCAAGTGAATTCTGTTCCGGTGAATATTTCATGAAATGATAAATGCAATGTTCCTCTGAAGACAGAATATCCTTCACATGTCACCTATGGGCGGAATACCTCCCTCATTTGCTTATAGACGGAATATATTTTACTGATCTTCTAAATCTCTTATACAAAACATTAAAAATAAGTAGACCTTTAAACTGTCCTATAAACGAATTACAATCATATTCTGTGTGTATACTTGTACAAATCTACATATGTTTCCAAATCAAACCCAACTTTACTTACAAATTTAATTATAATATTAAATACATTTTATATATATTTTTATTAGCGCCAGATTACTCTTCTACTATGTGTACATTTATACACATGTACCTACACATGTTTCTGTTTCACCAAAAAATCTAAAATCGTTAATGATATTAAGCTTATTTTGCAGATTTTCTACCATAGGCATTGCCTGAAATTAACATTTAAACAAAAAAAAAAAAAAAAAACAAAAGAAAAGAAAAAAACGCACACATGATGTTCTAATAAAATCTACAATTTTATTCTAGTTTTTAATTTATTGTTATTATTTTTTAAGACTGTGTAGTTTTTTATGAGTATTGTAATGGGATATAAATTAAATGAAATTGAATTAAAGATTTCATTATAAGTATAAACAGAAGTGATTATATTGAAAATGATTTATTTATTTTTGGAGAAATAATCCGGGAATTAGGTCATTCGTAGGCTTGAAACTGAAACATGAAGGAGAATTTTGGGAGATAAATTCTGAATATTAATATTTTTATGGCGGCAGTGAAGTGGACGAAATTAACATTAAAACATGTGCTAAATTCGGCCAGATTTTGTATACCTCTATGTGACATGGCTTAAGCTTTTCATAAATAGTAGTGTTTTTCCAATATATAGAAGAACTTCCAAATCTATATCTATGCAAGCCATACTTAAAACCCCTTCAACTAACCTTCTATAACTGGATTATATCTCTTAAAGAACTTGGCCGAAAACTCGACTCCGAATACGGGCATATAAAAAAGTAAACATTTTTTAATTTTTGGCATAACATATTACAGGAAGTTCGGTTGAAAAACCTCAAAATTCTGAATATTTGGGGTAGCGTTATATGGCACTTATCACAAGAAACTTACCAATATTAGGTTGGGGGAAAACCCCGTTATTTTTATATGAGCTATAGGACTTTATTTAACATGCTTCGGAATGTCCAATTTGGGCCAAATATGCACCGTTTTGTTTACATAAGCTGTGTTCCCAAACTTGCAATATAGTACTATATTGTACTAGTTTTGCAGTTATTGCTAGAAAAGCGTTCCCTTACGCCAAAAACTAGGAAACATTTAAGTTAAATTTAAGAGAGTTGAAATCAAAATGGCGTTCTCTTCTCCTATTTTCTGCAAGACCAATTTGGCCTAGTACGAAATAGTAAATGTAGTAAATTATGAATTTGACAATTCATTTCCAGAGCTATACAGTTCGAAATAAACCATATGCAAGTTAGCGCTTCAACAAACAAGACACACGCACACACACACACATATTTGCTTAAAAAACAAAAGAATTAAGAATGAAGAAGCAGTTCTTTATTCACTTTCGGAGGATTCATCTATCGAAGATGAATAGCGTGCAGAAGATTCAGATGAAATTTTTTACTCAGAAATTGTAAAATGGACGCCTTTTAACTTATATGTTTCTTTGTGTGCATTAGGTTTCTGTAGTCCGTTTTTTGTCATTAACTGATGAAATTTTTCTTCATGTTTTCACTATTTTTCGTTCCTATACTTTTTGCGCAAATCTTGTATGTGAAAGCCATTTTTGATAGTTCGCTCTTTTACTAGCTTTACTATCAAAAAGTACGGGAACGAACCTATAATTATTGTAATTATAAACCTTCATAAAGCCTCTCTCATAGAAGTCCTGCTGTCTATTTGCAAAAAAACTGTAGTAGTCTATTTTCACAATCCTCCCTAGATAAGAAATTTGTTATCATTAAAGAAATGTTGCAATGCAAGAAAAATATGATAATCGTTTGGTACCAAGTTCGGACTGTATGGCGGATGCATTAAAACTTCCCAACCATGCTCCCGAAGTTTCTTGCGAGTCACTGTAGATGTGTGTAGCCTGGCGTTGTCCTGGTGGAATACGACTCTGCTGTTGGCCAATTCTGGCCGCTTCTGGTCAATTGCTATCTTCTAACGGTCCAGTTGTTGATAGTAGAGATCAGAATGTAGCGTTTGGCCATATGGAAGCAACTCATAATAAATAATCCCCTTCCAGTCCCACCAAATACATAACAGAACCTTCTGGCCGTCAGTAAGGTACTGTCACATTGAAGACCTTCAACAGTTTTTAGTTAAAAACTCTTCAAAGACCCCCCTAGATGTATTTAATGTGTTGAAAGACATTCATTTCCCCTAACGGAATGTATATAAGTAAACAAGCAAGAGCTGTAAATGGTCAAATTGACTCTTTCAAAGACTGCAGTATTTCTCAGTACTTATAGTGAAGACACGATATCAATATCTTGAATGGTCTGAAGGTTAAAAACCCATCGATAGATAAATACCATCAGCTTACGACGATATTGTACGTTTGTCCTTTTTAAAAATCTCGACGATTTTGTGGAGAAGAACGACCCACCAAAGCAAAAAGGAAATGACTTCGGACAATTGGGGTCTGATAACGATATTTCGATGAGACACATTTTTTGTTAAATATGTAAATTCCCTCATTAGCATTAAGGCTGAGGTATGGGAATCTTATTATAACACAGCCCTATTTGACCATATATTAGGTTGGGGAAAAAGAAATCCATTATTTTTTCGCTATATGGCTGTACTTATAGATTTCTCGTAAAGTATCGTTGACATTTCGCAGTAAAAAAATATTTTGCTGTTATTTGTTTGGCGCATTCAGTTGTGAGTTACAAGGTGTTATAAATGGAAGTGAATAAAGAGAAAATTCGGTACATTTTACAGTTTTTCTTTGACAAAGGCGAAAATGCAATCCCAGCGGCTAAAATTTTGATGTTACAAGTAGGCCAGTCGTCAAAAATGTTGATAAAATCGTAGAAATGATCGAAGCTGACCGGCATGTTAGCAGTCGTATCATCGCCAAGGAGCTAATAATCGAAATGAATAGATTTTTTCCATTTTAGAAATCGAAATTTTACTATATACAATTGAAATAGCTTACAACGACGGTCAGTGGACAGATAAAAAAAAAAATACCAGAACGTTTTCCGGTACATTTAGATTTTATAATTCTAATGGATATTATCAAATTTTCCAGATCCAAAACTATATTATACTACAAAATGATATAAATCGGAGACAATAGATTATTACTGACATCAATACAAGCTTATGTCTGAAACGGCGCCCAACTACAGGTCATTTGAATTAAAAACATCGTAAGCATTACAAGGACAAGGCGTGGATTTTTTTAAGAAAAAATTTTCAAGACCACTACTAGGCGTGCATTTTTTATAGAATATGTTTTCAAGACCACTACTAGGCGTGCATTTTTTATAGAATATGTTTTCAAGAGCACTACAGGCCTTGGATGTTTTTAGTATATTTTTTGTTGGCGCCCAAGACGTGGATTGCTTAAAGAATGTTTGAGACAGCGCCCAACTACAGATCATTTGAATTAAAATTATATTGATTTTATACGCAGTTATTATATTTTACGGTTCGTAAACATTACTATTCAACAAATTTATTTATAGTAGAACATGAAATAGCGAGGATTTTTAAAAAATATATTTTTTCAAGACCATTACAAAAGTGGGTTTTTATAGAAGACTACTACAAGGCGTATATTTTTTATAGAATATTATTTATGGTCCACTACAAGGCGTATATTTTTTATAGAATTTGTTTTTATGGACCACTACAAGGTGTAGATCTTTTATAGAATATTTTTTGCTGTAAGTGGCGCCCAACTGCTGGTCATTTGAATTAAAAATATTTATTATATTTTGGGGATCGTACAAATTACAACTCAACAAAATGTATTTATAGTAGAATTAGGGCGAATTATTTCACTCTGACATATAATATTTATCGATCGATGGTAACCTAATTTCCTCCCCTCGACTTTCCTTTTAAAATGCAAAATCATCACTTCTCTAACAAGCTATGAATGAAATAGTATTAACTGCAGGGGAACCTCCAGAAAAGCGTTTCCGCCTTTATTTTCGGTAAAGTATCAGTTTTCAAAAACAAATTCAAATCTTCTATTTTCGATATTTTCTTTGAGGTTGTTGCCAAATGTTTTTTTTTTTTCTTAACCAAAATACACAAATATTAGATTTCCCTTCGACTACAAAATACTTGAAAAAAAAGTTTTAAAGAGGGGAAAAAACACGCACACACAAATTGGCCGCGAATGTATTAATGTTCAGTGAAACCTTTCATCTGTGATGAACTTTTTTCTACCCGATGCGCCATGGATTTTCCGACATTTCCGTCAACGGTTTATGTCAAATGGTGTTGTATTTTTTTCATTCAATATTTTTTTTTTTTTTGTTTTTCAACATAAGTGGAAAAACTATAAATTTGTTTTTGAGTTTTCGTTTTGTATGATTTCATGACGCAATTATGCGTATCTTTTGTTGTGTGTATGTTTGTGTAACCACTTCAAATATTATGTAAAAATATTTAATTTGTGAATGTGTGTGTGTGTGTTTTATGAATAATGGAATATGAATTTGAATATTTGATTTAAAAACAGACTATATGCACTTGTTAGAAGGTGGAAGTACTTCCGAAATATCTGAAAAATTCAAATATCCCTTCGAAGGAAATAGGAAATCTTGGCTTATCATTTTGGCCTTTGTTCGTGACCTTGAGTTTTATTTTTAAGTAGGGCAATCTGGAAGTGGATTTTTTGAAGAACATGTGGTTCTTTAAACATTTTGTAATTAGTGTTAATGGAGACATTTTACGTTATTTAAAAAAACATAAAATATGAAATGGATTTTTTTAAAAAAATTTTTCAGGAAAATTTTTTTCAGCGACCCGTGGATTTCAGGGGCCACTACAAAGCGTGGATTTTTAAAAAATATTTTTTTCAGAGGCCACTACTATGCGTGGGTATTTTAAAGAACATTTTTTAAGGGTCACTATAAGGCGTGGATTTTTTAAAGAATATTTTTTTCAAGGGCCACTATAAGGCATGGATTTTTTAAAGAATATTATTTTTAGGGGCCACTACAAGGCGTGGATTTTTTAAAGAATATTTTTTCAGGGGCCACTACAAGGCGTGCATTTTTTAAAGAATATTTTTTCAGAGGCCACTACAAGGCGTGGATTTTTATAGAAAATTTTTCAGAGGCCACTACAAGGCGTGGATTTTTTAAAGAAAATTTTTCAAAGGCGTGGATTTTTTTAAAGAATATTTTTTCAGGGGCCACTACAAGGCGTGGATTTTTTAAAGAATATTTTTTCAGGGGCCACTACAAGGCGTGGATTTTTTAAAGAATATTTTTTCAGGGGCCACTACAAGGCGTGGATTTTTTAAAGAAAATTTTTCAAAGGCGTGGATTTTTTAAAGAAAATTTTTCAAAGGCGTGGATTTTTTAAAGAAAATTTTTCAAAGGCGTGGATTTTTTAAAGAAAATTTTTCAAAGGCCACTACAAGGCGTGGATTTTTTAAAGAAAATTTTTCAAAGGCGTGGATTTTTTAAAGAATATTTTTTCAGGGGCCACTACAAGGCGTGGATTTTTTAAAGAATATTTTTTCAGGGGCCACTACAAGGCGTGGATTTTTTAAAGAATATTTTTTCAGGGGCCACTACAAGGCGTGGGTTTTTTAAAGAATATTTTTTCAGGGGCCACTACAAGGCGTGGATTTTTTAAAGAATATTTTTTCAGGGGCCACTACAAGGCGTGGATTTTTTAAAGAATATTTTTTCAGGGGCCACTACAAGGCGTGGATTTTTTAAAGAATATTTTTTCAGGGGCCACTACAAGGCGTGGATTTTTTAAAGAATATTTTTTCAGGGGCCACTACAAGGCGTGGATTTTTTAAAGAATATTTTTTCAGGGGCCACTACAAGGCGTGGATTTTTTAAAGAATATTTTTTCAGGGGCCACTACAAGGCGTGGATTTTTTAAAGAATATTTTTTTCAAGGATCGCATTTTTTAAAGATTATATTTTATGGACTTATTACTCACCAGCCAATGTTATTCCCATATTTGTGGTGTTATCACGCGGTAATGTTATTGTAGCATATGTTGTGCCTCTTTCGGGAGCTAATCCCGAATCTTCTGACTGAGCTGGACTCATGGCACGATCGACTGCAATCCAAAACGGCGAACAAATGAAATGAAACATAAAAAGAACAAAAATACAAAACACAATGAATAAATTAAATGAATTAATACAAGGTGCAAAGAATATTAAAAATAATTGTATTAGCATTAAAATTAAAAAAAGACTGTGGAAAATAAAACCATAAATCGACACAACTTATTTTAAAATATGTACAAATATAGGTTAATTACATACAAACAATTGTGGAATATTGACATATGGCACATAACGATAAAGTATTTCATTAATTGGAAATTATACGATTTTCACAAACAATGTTTAATCTATATAACGCCTCAATTGTTGCCCCACACACCCTTCAACACAAAATCAATGTGAATTTTCATTTAATTTTTGCTCCCATATCCTTCCCATCAAATTCCCAATAATATTGCTTGTTTGTTCAGTGCATTTCATTATCCATAATTGAAAATATACAGTGTCATAAAAATACGTTGTTTTACGACTTATCCTAGGGAAATCTGTTTGTTGTGTGATAATACCGAACCAAAAACATCAACATAGTTGGGTGGCTTTGTTTGTTTTCACTTTTCGCTTTTTATGAGGTGACAAAAAGGATATAAAATTTCCACATCGATAACATCAATGGCCAAGTGAGCCACATCAAAGTTTTTAGGGCAGCGCAGCCACAATGTTGTTCTAATGTGTTTTTATAGCTCAAGGGATAGGGATGTGGGTGGAGAAAATTAAAAAAAATCATACTTCTGAGGAATAATTTCAACATTATTCGAACAATAACATAACATAATAACATTCGAATATAAGCAAGCGTCGATATTTTACAAAAAATATTTTTAAGGACCTTCATAAGGGTAAGGACCTTCGACAGCCTGTTTTTTAATAATTTTTCATAAGCTTTCTCCGAGCGTAGATCTGTTTTAAATATGTTTTTAAGTGGTATTCTTCCAGCGTTGATTTTTATACCCTCGATTTTGTCATCTTCGTCTGTGTGTTGAAATTTCGATATTTAAGATAGAGCTTTGAAATTTTGTTCATAAATTGTTAATACTCCCAGAAATACTTTGTACTGAAAATATGATATATCGATCCAGGTTTTGATTCTCATTATTTGGCATTTTTGGGATTCTAAACATACTTTCCGAAGGGTTACTAAATGGGTTAACATCCTGTGTCACAGAGAAAATAGGGGAATTAGTCTCCTTCCCATCGCATAAAAAGTGCTATTCAGTGGGCTGGGTGAACGACTGAAGCCACGGCCAATGATATTATTGGATCTTACCAATGCGGCTTCAGACCTGGTAATTTCACCATAAACCAGATTTTCACACTGCGGAAAAGGCTTACGAAAAACATATCGACATATTCCACTAATCCTCTACCATAAAGCAGCATTCAACACCCCTATCCGCTCAGAGGTTTATAAAGCCATGTCTGCGTTTGGCATTCCTGCAAAATTAATACGACTATGCAGGATATTTTTATCGGGTACAAGATCTGCAGTTAAAGACGGAAAGCGCCTCTCGGAGCCTTTCTATACCGAACAAGACAGTCATGTGACCTGTTTAATATCCTGCTGGAAAAGGTCATACGAGATGCAAATGTAAACAGAAATGTTACTCGCCTATGCCGACGGCATCGACATAACATTGCGAGCAGCAACAGCCACCTTTGAACGAATTGAGAAGGAGTCTGCCAAAAAGGAACTGACAGTAAATGGCGAGAAGGTCTGATGACATCAACGCGCAAGACGTCCAACAGATGGTACTACGATCTGAGTAAGCAATTCAAAAAAAGACCACCTCTCGCCAGACCACCTCTCGCCAGACCAACACACTCACACTCTACAAGACGCTGATACTACCCGTGCTGTTGTATGGATCTGAAACATGGGTACTTGCGCAAGCAGATGATGCAGCTCTTTGAGTATTTGAGAGAAAAATTCTCCGAAAGATCTAAGACCATATGCTGTACCATATATTCTTGAAAATGGACATAGTCAAACGTACCGAGCTGCAGCTACTACGTTGGTTAGTTCTATCCTTTCACACATAATTAAGTTTTACAAAATATAGTACACACAAGTACTATACTTCGATATCTGAATTCTATACTCCAACAACAACCATTATTTCATATTTTAGGTTACTAGCTCTCTCCGTTCGTCCAAATCTAAATGGTACTAAATTTAGTACTTTTCGTACTCATAAGTACGCAATTTTAAGACTCCAGCTGTATCTATTCACCTAAATCCAACTTGTACCATAATAAGTACCATTTAGTACTTTTGTACACATATGTACGATTTTTTTAAACGACCTCTGCATAGAATAAACTTTCTGAAATTGGGAAAAATCGGTTCAAATTTAGATATAGCTTCCATATATATTTTCGTCCGATTTAATGTTCACCAAAGTCCCTATATATCTTTCGATTTCCACGAAATTTGGCATAGCGTACAGAAATGAGCCTAGAGAGATGTCTGCCAAGTTTCGAGAAAATCGGTCCTGATTTAGATAAAGCTCCCATATAAAGTTTCGTTTGGCAGAGCGTTCTGTATTAAGTGCAGAATGATGTTTGCTGAAAATCGGTTCAGATTTAGATTTCATTCAGGCCTAATGAATTAGGCCTAGAAAGATGTGTGCTGAGTTTCAGGAAAATCGGTTCATATTTAGATATAGCTCCCATATTCTGTGTAGTCCGATTTTATGTAAATGTCCCTACATGTCATTAGGTCTAGAATAATGTGTGTTAAGTTTCGTGAAAATCGGTTCAGATATAGCTCCCATATATATTTTTTGGTCCAATTTAAGGTAAATGGTGTACCAAAGTCCCTTAATATTTTTCGGTTTGCACGAAATTTGGCACAGCGCAATGAATTAGGTCTGGAATGATGTGTGTTAAATTTCCTGAAATCTTTGAAATCGTTTAAGATTTAGATATAGCTTCTTTATCTGACCAAATGAAAAAATTAGTATAGGTTGCAGAATGACATGTTTATGGATCCAATTTCATTTTGCTGGTCCTTTAAAATGCGACGTCTGTTAGGATTCATCTGTTGAATATACCCAAAGTGGTGAAGGGTATCATATAGTCGGCCCCGTCCGACTTTACTACTTTCCCTACTGGTTTTATAATTTATCTAATAGTTTTTCATAAACCTTTCTACGATGGCGCCTGAAACTAAAAGAAAAAACTCTCTTCTTTGCAATTAATTTCGAAAATGTTTTATTTGCCACAATTGTTTTTCAAAATTAGCCAAGTAGCTGCCAAAAACTTGCAACATATTTTTGTATTTATTTAATTTATTTAACACCCGCTACTGCTTATTTAAAATTGTGTATTAAGACCGTAACAAAATGAAGACAAACGCCACAGTCGCAAAACTGCACAACATCAAAGTGAAATATACCTATGAAAATGTACGCATCGTTATGTATGCACGGTATTGCATTGTGAGCTACGAAATGGACAGGCAGATATATACAAATGTAACGTGCCTGACGACATAGTTTCTTTTTTCTGGTAGTTTGCATGGTATTCTTCTTCAACATATAAAATACAAATGTTGCACTCTTGGAGTTTTCTTTTTTGGGTACCTACACAAATGGTAGCAATCTTCCATTCAACTCTTTACATAATATTATTCCAACCACAATGTAGTATGACCAATTTCTGTTGTTGCGGCAATAATTTACATGGAAGATCTTGCTTTGAAGATAACCAAAAGTACTCGTATAAGATAATCAGTCACCACACAGTCGGCCAGCCAACCATTCATCCCACACACAAAAGAAGTCAAAAATGAGACTACCTGGAATTGTATGGACACACACACCACGGGTGGACATTAGCACTTTTTTGGTTTGGTAAATAATACCAACTGCAGGGAGTTCTGAATTTTCACAGAGAGATGTTAAAAAATGCCAGATGTATTTGTATACCATGACAATGTTCCTGTGGAGTTCTTGTATTTGATGTTGTTGTACTTGGGTTATGTAAATTATACAGAAGCCAAATTATGACAAATTAGAAGTGCACCGAAATTAGACAACAGAAAGGGGAATGATATTTATCAAGGGGACTTGGAGGTTCACAAATATCATTTAAGAAACAAAAATTAGGTCGTGGTGACGATTTCTTTGCGATATTAGAAATTATGGATATTTAAATAAAGTAAGAACAAAAATTATTCAGATCTAAGATCCATATATGAAATTGGCAGGAATCTGTATATACAGTATTTCACTAAATTAATACAAAAAAAAAAAACAAATATAAACGTCATTTAGCTCGGTGAGACGGGATTTTTTAATAAAATCCACGGTGAGTTGGACAAAAATCGATAAGGACTTTTAGTTGCCATGAAAAATTGCTGCCAGGTGAAAAAGAAATACCGAACAACATACGCCCATTGGGGAAAATTTGGGGTAAGGCCTTGAACATATCATTCACATATCCATATTGATTTTATTTTTGGTAGGGAGATTATTATAATTCCAAATTAGAGCTAATTAGTTTGAAAACCTTTATATGAGAGCTATGCCACAACGAGGACCGATATTACGAGCTACAGATAAATCGACATATAATTTTATACTGATCAGGCATATACATATACTTCATAGGGTCTCCAAAGAATATTTCGATGTGCAATGGGCAAGGGGCTATAAAAAGTAGAACAATTCGGCAGTCTGATCTTGCTATACCCTTCACAATTTGGAGAGCATTCAAAATTCCATAAATCGGTCGGAACCTTTATATTGGGAATATGACATTGTAAACTCTCTGCTAGTATTTTTTTAATTTTTTGAGAAATGGTCAGACACTAGGTTTGGAAAACTGGCCTACGAACTGCAATGTACCGACTTTTAAAGCGTTCTTTATGTGCAAGTTATGTAAATACTCATACGTACTGCAAATTTTATGGCAAAATTTTGATATGGACAAAGTTTCTTATTCATCAGGAATTTGGAATGCCAAATAACAACCACTTCGGTTGGAACATGCGATCTAAGTCTTCGAAATGCCGAGCTTGGACCTTTATAAAGGGGGTTATATCAAAACACCACCCCTACCAGCTACCTTTATACGGAGGCTATGTTTAAAAATGGCCGCTATTGGAATTTTTCTGATAATATGTTTTTCGTCCACTTCCACTTCGGTTGGAAAAATCAGCGATTATAGGTTGTATACTGCTTCACAGGCGGCATTTCATCCTAAGTAATCGTTATAGAGTCCAATAGTGATAGAGTGTTGGCTGAGCAAATAGATAGTTCAATGCTTTACATGATGAATAATGATGCCCCCAGGAGGATATGAGGAACATAATACACCAGAAATTGTCATTGTGCTACCGATGTGATAAATTACGGAACTTGGTGGCCCGACATTTATTTTTATTCAGACCACCTCACTATAATCCTTACCTTCCATCTTGAACCATAGGCAAGCTGATTGGCAAGGTTTCATAGATTCAAAGAGCTGCCTATTATCTCGGGTAACTCAGCGGAAATTCCGTAAACTCGTCTCGAAGTAAGACCAAACTAACCAGCAGAGGCGACGGAGTTGACATATTAACGAGATGAAATTTGAACATATTACTCAGGTCAATAGATTGGGATGCAAGCCTAAAAGGCAAAAAATAGGTAGACCATCTCAAAACAATTACATTGTGGGCAGCATGTTAACTGTGAAACCCTAAGGAGACGAGCGTACTATTTTAATCGGCAGTTTATAGAGAACTTTGAGAACAGTGTAGTAATAGCCTTCCTAACCGACGTCTTACAACCATTTACGACGAATATGTTGGTTCCAGACGGGCAACTTGGTGAGTAGCCCCACATAGTTTCTGAATCATGGAAGGCATGCAGGGTGGCCCCGCTTGAGCTTATCATCGTATATCATTTTTTGAGCAAATACCATAAAACCAGTTAGAGGAGTTGACGGAGTCGACCATATGATAACCTACAAAACTACCACAGAACTCTAACTTGCTGAGCCTGGGAAATATTTCGCGATGTGTGAACCGTTCTGACCGATTATAGGTAATGTATAGGCGTCGTCCATGCCCATAACCGGTACTTCATGACAATTTTTAAAGCGTGGCCGGAGACGTACTTTAATGGTCCATAACTAGCTAGATTGACTCAGCTAGTCGAGATATGAAGATCGGTATACTAAAGGGTGGTTCTGGACCAATATTTCGCGGCGTTATGAACTCTTAAGGCCACACAAAGCTATAATACCCTCACAACATAGTTGTGTGAGTTGTAAATACTCTATCATAATATCAAAATGTATATATTTTATATTTGATTGACCACATGAAAATTCAAAATATTTCGTTAATTCACATCAATACATTGTATTCGATTTTCATGTCGCATTAATGAATTTTCTTATTTATTCCAAATGCTATTTATCAAAATTATGAATTTTCATGTAATTCTAATTTCAAGTATCTTTTCTTCAATGAATATTTGAAATATTGCAACAAATGTTCATGTTCTGTTTTTAATTTTTTTCATTCTAAGTTTTTTTTTCTGTGTGCCTTCATTGGCGGCGCACGCCTTACATAAATAACAGCACCAACAAAATTGAAGGTCATCTGTAAATTTGTATTTCAAGTGAAATCTGCTATTTTCAAAATAAAACAGAAACTTTTTCATTGAACAAAAATTATTTGTATATTGAATTGAAATTAAGAAAAAATAGAGTGTGTGTGCCAATTTATTACGCAAAAAATGAATGTTTAATAGAAATTCAAGTAGTTTTAGCGAAGATTTGAAATTTTAATTACAATAAAACAGATAACATAATAGTATGGAATTTTTATGTGGTAGGACACTCGAGAAGGATTTGAAGATAAACAGATGTACATAATTAGAAAATGATAATGTAATATTTTATAATAAATTTAAATGAAATTACGATTTCCAGATATTTGTGAAAAAAATCAATTTGTATTTTTTTAACACCACAATTCAGTGGGATTAAAAATCCAGTAAGGAAAGTTCAAAAGTCGGACGGGCCAACTATATGATACCCTTCACCACTTTGGATAAATACACAAGATGCGAAAACATATGTACAATACCACGTAGATGGAATAGACATTGCATCTTTGGGGGACCATTGAACTGGAATCGGACGAAATTAACTGTGTGTAGAACATAGATATTCGAACTAAATTAAAACAACCCATACACATACCATTCTGAAATTTATGAAAAATTGTCAATTATATGCATGTAATCAAGCAAAATATGTATGGTGCTCTGCATAAATGGACGTATTTGAGCAACTGTAAACTGCATCAAATCCAAAATATATCTCGACACAAAATTCAATACACATTATTGTAGGTCCCATTTGGTACGTTATGCACTAATTCGTCCTTAACCCTTTCAGTGTTTTTGTCGAATATATTCGACATTTAAAAATTCTCTCTTTCTCTTTGCGATTTTCTTTTCTTTGCGATTTTTCGGTTATCCTATGTACCGTTAACATTGATGTTTTCGTTTTTGCTGAAAAACAGACGAAACTGTCCGAGGTTTAAAATGAAAATTGCTTTTTTTCTTAACTCTATGCCTTTATATGATTTTAAGTACAAAATTTTAGATTTTTATTCCAACAAAAAATTTTTTTGACACTGAAAGGGTTAACGGAAAAACTTCAGATATTTGGTACACCATTTAACAAAATCGGATGAAAATATATTTGCAACCTAAATCTAAACTTAAAACTACTTCAATCCAATACGATATGCTATATTTCATGAAAAACGAACGCACATAGGCTCCTCCTTTTGCATAAAATCGGACAAAAATATATGTGCAAGCTATATCTGCATCTGAACCGATTTAAAAAAATATCGTGTAAATAGAACAGGATCTATGGTGCACCATTTACAAAAAATCGGACGAGACTATATATTGCAGCTATATCTAAATCTGAACCGATTTAAACAAAACTTGGCATATATCAATCTAGACCTAATTCAGTACTCTGTGCAAAAGTTCATCCCAATCGGACCAATATTGGGAGTTTGGTACACCATTTACATATAATCGGACGAAACTATATATGGGAGGTATATCTAAATCTAAACCGATTTTAATAAAATTTGGCGTACATCAATCTAGGTCTAATTCAGTACTCTGTGCAAAATCGGATCAATATTGGGAAATTTACAAAAAATGGGAGCTATATATAAATCTGAAGCGATTTCAACAAAACATCGCATACATCAATCTGGACCTAAGTCAGTACTCTGTGCAAAACTTTGTCTTAATCGTATCAATATTGGAAGTTTGGTACACCATTTACCTAAAATAGTATAACCTATATGCGAGCTATATCTAAATCTGAACCGATTTTACCCAATTTCAATAGGGTTCGTCCTTGGGCCAAACAAATGAGTTGTGCTAAATTCCATCTAATTTGCATCAGAAATGTGACCTGTACTTTGCTCAAAAAATACATGGACGGACGGATGGACTGACGGTCATGCATAAATCGACTCAGAAATTGATTCTATGCATATTTTCAAAAGGAACCATGTCTCTATATCGTTTCCTTTTGCCTGTTACAAACATATGCACAAAGACATAATACCCTGTACCACAGTGTGGTGAAAGGTATAATTAGGATCCTATATAACCTCTATAAAAAGCTTGAGTTAGGCAAATTTTCGGGAAACCTACTCAGAAGAGGAGGAAAAAGTGGAGGTTTTTTATCTGCAGATTTCTACATCGCTGGATACAAATTCCATAAAAAAAACCAAATTTGTCCACAAAAATTTGAAATCTTCCAAATTATCTCAAATATAAATATTCTTTATACATTTTATACCTCTCCTTACATGCTCATGTTTATTTGCCGGACAATTAACCACAAGAAACGCATTTTTTTTCAAATAAACACTACTACCAAAAAATAAAACTACAATCAAACAACAAAAACAAAAAATGTTTATGAACCACTAACAATATTGGCGTTTTTATATTAATGAAACGCATTTAGTGTACATATGTAAAATTAAATTCCACCGCATAAGAAAAGAAAATTCAGGCCAAAATTATTTAAAGGAAGGGCGAAGGTTGTATAAACAAAAATTACACACTATGAAATTTATTTAAAAAAAAAAAAAAAAACAAGTAAGACCCATCCCCTCCATAAGCAAGCTCCTTGCCTACCCCACCACAGTCATTAACTTGTTGGCCTGCTTTTTTTTACTTTGCCCATAAAGTTTGTCCAAGTGACTGGCCACTTGAAGTCATATTTTTTTCGAGTGATAATTACCAAACAGAAGGAAAAACAACAGAACCTCAAAAAATAAACTTAGAAAAATTACAAAAACAAAAAAATAATTTTTTGACGACCACCAAGTTGTGTTTTGGGGAATTGGAGCATACGATGATGATGACACGTGGTCCCATCGTATATTTTCGAATACTTTGTTATTGTTGCTATTGGTTTCTTGAGTTTTTCTTCTGGGAGTCAACTCTGTTCAGTGGGTCTTGCTAGTTGTTTTATTTCTTATTTTTGTTGTGGTGTCATGCTTCATTACAACATCCGTTTATTATTCATTTAACCATAAGTTTTCATTTGGTCAAATGCATCTGTGTGTGTTCACATTACTTTTCAATGTAAACGTTCAATGTTTACGAGCCTTTCAAAATTATGAAAATGTTCTTTTGGTGAACTTTAAGTAATGGGAGAAGTAATTACTTTTATTTTTGGAATCTACAAGCTTTTACTTTCACATATTTCGGAACAATTTTTGGCCATTAAAAAATGAAATACTTCATATGCAATGCAAATCAGGCAGGCCTATTTTCTTCTGGGGTATTTTCATGGTCCACGGCACACATTTCTAAACAAAGTAACTATATGTAGGAATTTCGCTGTATTCGAAGTGACTGTAATTTCGTTCTATTGGTAGCTGAAAAACTTCTCCAAGCTGAATTTGTTTCCACAAACAAATTTGGCTCATTTTATCAGAGAAAAAACAGTAAGGAAAATAGTAAATTCGGATTGGGCCGACTATATGATACCCTTCACAACCTTGGGTACACTCTACAAAGGTATCCTAATAGACGTCGCCTTTCCGAAGGAACATTGGCATGAAATTGAATGAAAAATATATATCAATTTTGTTGCACCATTCTATTAAATGGGACAAAAATATATATGGAAGCTAAATCTAAATCGGAACCGATTTTCACGAAACTTGGCACACATCATTCTAGACTCAATTTAGTACGCTATGCCAAATTTCGTGCAAATCGAAAGATATATAGGGACTTTGGTGCACCATTTAACCAAAATCGGACGGAAATATATATGAGAGCTATATCTAAATTTGAACCGATTATCACAAAACTTTACACACATCATTCTAAACTCAATTCAGTACGCTATGCCAAATTTCGTGCATACCGAAAGATATTTAAGGACTTTGGCTCACCATTTAACTTAAATCGGTCGAAAAAATGTATATGGGAGCTATATCAAAATCGAAACTGATTTTCACGAAACTTGGCACACGTCATTCTAGACACAATTTAGCACGCTATGGTAAATTTCGTGCAAATCGAAGGATATATATGGACTTTGGGGCACCATTTACATTAAATCGGACGAAAATATATGTGGAAGCTATATCTAAAACGGAACCGATTTTCACGAAACTTAACACACGTCATTCAAGACTCAATTCTGTTCGCTGTGCTAAATTTCGTGCAATTCGAAGGATATATAGGGACTTTGGTGCACCACTTATAATAAATCGGACGGAAATATATATATGGAAGCTATATCTAAATCGGAAACGATTTTCACGAAACATAGAACACATCATTCTATACTCAATTCAGTTCGCTCTGCCAAATTTCGTGCAAATCGAATGATATATAGGGACTTTGGTGCACCACTTCTATTAAATCGGACGAAAACATATATGGGAGCTATATCTAAATCTTAACCGATTTTCATGAAATTTAGCACACATCAGTCTAGACTTTATTCCGTACGCTATGCCAAATTTCGTGCAAATCGAAGGATATATAGGGACTTTGGTGCACCATTTACATTAAATCGGACGAAAATATATATGGGAGCTATATATAAATCGGTGCCGATTTTCACGAAACTTAACACACGCCATTCAAGACTGAATTTAGTACGCTATGCCAAATTTCGTGTAATTCAAAAGATATGTAGGTACTTTGGTACACCATTTACATTAAATCGGGCGAAAATATATATGGGAGCTATATCTAAATCTGAACCGATTTTCACGAAACTTAGCACACGTTGTTATAGACTTAATTTAGTGCGCTATGCCAAATTTCGTGCAAATCAAAAGAAATATAAGGGCGAAAATATATATGAGAACTATAGCAAAATCTGAACCGATTTTTACCAATTTCAATAGGGTTCGTCCTTGGGCCATATAAATGTTCTGTACCAAATTTCATCCAAATCGGATTATAAATGCGAACTGTACTTAGTTTGCATCATAACATCAACAGACGGATGAACGGACATGCATAAATCGACTCGGAAAGTGATTCTATGCATATTCTCAAAAGGAACCATGGGTCTATCTCGATCCCTTTTTGCCTGTTACAAACATATGCACAAAGACAGGGTATACAAAAAACATCCCTTCTGACATTTGTCAATATAGGACCAAATATAAAAGTCCCGGCTGATTATGTGCATTTCGAACACAATAGTAAATTGATATTTCTGAAATTTAATAACAAAAATCCTGCTTTGTTTTCATTTTCAGCAAAAAACTAGTTTTCCCCACCAAAAATTACAATTTTTAATATTCACATTACACACCACTGGTACATAATTTACAGCGCAAAAAGGCACTCCTCCATTATCCTTAAATTACACTCTACAAAACAAAACAAAAACTGAAACGTGACTAAAATACATAATTTTTGTCGCTACTTATTACAATAATTATCTTTAGTTTTTTATACATATTCTAATGACTGTCTACAATTTGTCTTCCTTCCATTACAAGTGTCTCGATGTGTCTGTGTGTGTAAAATAATAAATGAAACGAATCATCAAAGGAAGAAAACGACACACAGAAACCGGATATATGCCTCTTTAAATCATCGTTGAAAATATTAGAAGATATCATAAATCCGCTCGATGAGATGACACATTATAAAAATAGCAATATTACGAATGTTTATAATGTCTATAATAATAATGATGATGTTGATGAGTATAATGATCATAATATTTAAACAGAATTGAAAAAGAAGAAGAACAACAAAAAATACGACGTCTCCATGAAAATTCAACCATCAAAAGAGTCGGAGAATGCAAAATTGAAATTGCAACTGTTCACAATAAATTAGCAATGATTTTATTGTGGGTTTTTCATTCTTCTTTGTGTGTCTTCGTTTCTCTATTTCAATTAAAGTGTAATGAAATGGAAATTATCTCAAAAGATATTAAAAATTTTAAATGATGATGAAAAATGGCTAGATCGATATTTTAGAATTTTTGAGAAGGTCTGCAGATATTGCGCAGAGAGAAGATATCTCACGGGAACATGTAACTAGTCTTAGATAGAGGAATTTCTACAGGCCCTCGCTGTACTTTTCTTCATCCCACAGGTCGATTTAGAACATATAATGGCCGTGACTTACCAAAAAATTTAGGACGGGTCGAAGTTTTTATACCCTCCACCATGAGAACATCACTCGAAATATGTATATAGGGGCTATGTCATTATACATTGCTCCAGAAGAAAATGATATACACAACTACAACATGCTGAAAATTATACTCTATATATGGGCGTATGTAGAAACATGGATTTATATAGAAAATGTTCTGTGATAGAAATAGTTGCTGCTCTATGAAAATGCGATCTATCAAGCAATTCGGTTGAAAGAATGTGACTTTAATCCTCCAAATACGAAAATTAATGGGCACCGTAATCAAAACGGTAATTTTCAATACCAAACATCCTAGGGATAAATCAATGCATGTGCAAAATTTCAAATCTCTATTTTAAAACTTGCAATCGGAATTTCAACAGACAGTTCCACTGACATGGCTAAATAGACAATATATATGTGAATATCAAACATTTAATATACACTCCACATTATATGGAGGGTATACGTGAAATCAGTAAAAATCGCAAAAAACGAATCGCCTAAAAATTTTACTGATAATTTTTAGTAAACTCGATCAAGGGACCCACGAAATTAGCCGCTATAAGCGATGTTCCGTTATAAGCGATATCAATTAAAGTGAACAGGACTTTTGGTTATATTTCGACTACATATCTAAAATCGGTGGGATCCTTTTATTTCCACCAACATTAAATATTCGAAAAAACAACATTCTAAATTACAAACACTATGGTCAAAATGAGGTTTAGATCCTCACAATAACTAGAATATATCGGAATCGGACATGCATTTGTAAGGTTTGCAAACTAAGTTGTAAGGGTATTATAGCTTTGTGCGGCCCCAATAGTTTGTAACGCCGCGAAATATTGGTACTAGACCCAACTTTTAGTATGCAAATCTAAAGTTCAAATCTCCCCATTATATTTTGTAAACACGATCCAGGCCACAGTTATGGACCAATTGTCACGAAAATTTGAGAATAGAACCGGTTCTTGCCAAAAAAAAACTCATTGTTTTTAATCGGTTAGTTTTTAGGGGAATATATGGACCAACAACATTATTTTTATCTAGTTTTTTGGTCGCTCTGGTCGCCACCCAGAAGGAAATCTGGCTAAAGAATAAGCATGACTGTTTTGATGAAGATCGCTCAATATTAGCTCACCAAATAGACCCAGACTTTTGCGATGACAAAAATATGTATTCTGGGGCGTATATATTCACTACGAAGGACATAGAACCGAGAAGTTCGAAGCGGAGTTGTAGACCTTGAAATTGATACCTATTATATGGCTATATGTACATGAATAGGGAGGTTATACGTAAATATGTAAGGTGGGCGGAAATGTACTACGAAGGTCATATAACCGAGAAGTTCCAAGAGGAGTTGTTGACCTTGAAATTGATACCAATTACATGGATATATGTACATGGATAGGGAGGTTATACGAAAATGTGTAAATGTAAGCACTGATGGCTATGGAATTTCGCATGAGGTACAGGTTATGATTTAGGACGATGCCTATATTTTCTATAATTAGATGATATTTCGGGGATAAACTAGACCGAAAACTTTATTTTTGTCTTTTTCTACCCGCTATAGATGCCACAATTATGAGCCGAACATCACAAATTTACAACGAGGAAGGTTATCGAACAACTTATTCGAATGGAGTTCATTATAATGAAGAAATTATGCCACAGAGGATCTTTTCACATATAATGTGTTGAAATTGTAAATACGCGAAATTTTTCCCAGGCTCGGAATATAAATCCGGAGAAAGTGAGCGCTTTTTTCATTACTTTTGTATTATTTTAGAGACTCCAAAGTCGCACTTAAGAAGCATAGGTTTGAAAATGCGCCATGAAAATATTTGCATACAACATGGAACACGAATGACCAAATTTCAGCCATTTCGGCGAGGAAAAACTTGTTAAAACTTTCAAAATACCGGACATGAGCCCGTTTTTTCACAAGACCATTTTTGTGGCAGAAGCTTTACATGGGTTGACTTTATGCGATTTCCGGTGATTATTTTAATGAATAACAATATTAATATACACCTCATCCTATGTTGTAGAGTATAGCAAAACGTTTTGCTATCGTAGTCCGGAAACTATTAGTGAAGCCATCTTTAGAAACATTGAAGAAGGTCCTTTTACATGCCTTCGGTATAAATAAAATGCTTCACAAGGTTCCCATTGAGATATAACCTTCGTAGAAATAGTAATACATTCTTCGATGCATAGACGATTTTTAAATATTTCCTTAAAATGGAATATTATTGTATATTGTTTTTATATATTTTCTCTCCCAAAAATTGGGCCTTTCTAAAGAATACCTAACGCAAATTGCCTTACAAATTCTGGGAATATTTTGTATTGGCCGTACAACCCTTTGACGACAACTCATGAACGGTACTTCTTAAAGGAACCAGAAGCATAACAGATACTATATAGAGCAAAACGATTAAAGGATCCATCTTCTGCATTTTTTTTTTTTTTTTTTTTGTAAAGCTTTAAAGAGAATTTTATTATATAGAAGTCCTCTTCTATTTATTGGCAATTTTTGGTACAGTACCCTGTTTTTAATTTAAAGTTGCAGCTTTCATTTAAGTTCCTTAAATATGGTGTGAAAATATGTCAAAAATGTCTGGCAAAACAACAAATTCTCAATTGTAAATGTAAAAAAAAACACAAAACTGGAATACAAATATTCATAAACACTTCCAATCGCGCACATGGTGGCCATGCCGAAGGGATATTACTTCATATTTACAACGAAAAACAGCAAACTGTTGAAATACTAGTTTCACTTTTAAACACAAATAATGCTAAGTTTACAAGAACATGTAAAAAAATTGCAACATTGGTCACGAAAAGTGCCTTGTCACCCGCTACTACTACAATTACAACACAGCAGTTTTTCAAATTTAACACATTAACACACGCACGCACGCAAAAAACAGAGACAAGAAAAACCAATTAAATTAACTCAAGTGTAGTTCCTTACAAGAATGTCATCAAGATAATGGCCCCACATATGAGCTATGGCAGTAGCAGCCGGGCAAAAAAAAAAACACAACAACAGGGATATTCAAAAATGTCTATATAGGAAACAACAGGTGGCACTCTGGGAATACGGAATAAATTTAAATATGGAATATTATATTTAAGGTTACTTTGGAAACTCATTGGATGTCAAGGTCTAAATGAGGTCGGGCAGAAGGTGAAAAGAAAGTTTAGAGATTTTGTGAGACGAGGCGCAAATATTATATTACGTTTTGACACCTATTTTTAATGGGAAAATTTTCTAAATTCGCCACCTGCGAGATCTTGTAACTAAGCATTGTTTTTATTGTTAACATATTTACAGAAAATCGAAAAAAAAATTGACATCTTCAAAATAATATTAAAAAAAACAGATTTGCATTTTTCGAGACCTCACTGTATGTCACCCTGCAATCGAAAATATTCCTATGAAGATATACCACAAGTTAAGCCCAAGGAATTTGTTTTAGTTTGTGCCCATCAACACGCGTAATGGCACATTTAACTTCAACTTTAAATGATGATAATTTATGATTGCAGTAACGGGCCATAACTTACTGTGAACTTTCCTGGGCAAATACAAAATAGATAAAAAATGCAAAAGAAAATTCAAAGGAAAACGCAATTCGGAATGACAAATTTTTAAAGAAGTATGGTCTATCGACTTTAATATATCCGAGGATTTTTCAAGGAAGTTTTTTTATACCCTTCACCACACTGTGGTATATGGTATTATGTCTTCGTGCATATGTTTATAACAGGCAAAAGGAAACAAGATAGACACATGGCTCCTTTTGAGAATATGCATAGAATCACTTTATGAGTCGATTTATGCATGTTCGTTCGTCCGTCCGTCCGTCTGTAGATGTTAAATTGTAAACAAAGTACTGGTCGCATTTATAATCCGATTTGGATGAAATTTGGCACAAGTCACTTATTTGGCCCAAGGACGAACCCTATTCAAATTTGTTAAAATCGGTTCAGATTTAGATATAGCTCTCAAATATATATATATATATATATATTCGTCCGATATAGGCACCAAAGTCCCTATATACCTTTCGATTTGCACGAAACTTGGAATAGCGTACTGAATTAGGTCCAGAATGATGTGTGCTACGTTTCGTGAAAATCGGTTCAGATTTAGATATAGCTCACATATAATTATATGTGAGCTATATCTAAATCTGACCCGATTTTCTCTAAACTTAACACACATCACTCCAGGCTTAATTCAGCCTGGAGTGATGTGTAATGTAAATGGTGCACCAAAGTCCCTATATATATTTCGATTTGCACGAAATTTGGCACAGCGTAATGAATTAGTCTAGAATTAAGTTTCCTGAAATCGGTTAAGATTTAGATATAGCTTCTATATCTGACCAAATGAAAAATTTTGTATCAGTTGCAGAATGACATGTTTATTGATCCAATTTCATTTTACTGGTCCTTTAAAAATGCGATGTCTGTTAGGATTCATCTGTTGAATATACCCAAAGTGGTGAAGGGTTACTACTTTCCTTACTGGTTTTTTTCGATTCGATCTATACGCCACAATTGAAAGGAGAACTTCACAACACAACCCACGGTGCAGGGAAGCTGGACAAGTAATTAGAAGGCCTGTACTGAATTAAGATTCAAGAGGGTGCAAATATTGTCCAAGCTCAGAATATAGAACCACAAAAAGTTCTATTATCGTGGAAGTTGTTTAGGGTATTATATGGTCGGCGCCGTCCGGATCATAAATGGTTTAAAGAATATTTTTTTAACGGACTATTGTAAGCCGTGAAGTTTTTATAAAATATAGTGTGTAATATCGTTTTGTTTTTTACTTATCATTCCTCATTCAACACCCTTTATTCCTACTCCCAACATGACAGCTCATTTGATATTATGTCCACGAACCAGGGTTTTATTCATTTATTAGCCCTTTTTTCTGCGAGGCTTAATTTTTTTCTCTATTCTTCATTCGTCACTCTCCTCCTTAAAAATTAACTTCAAGTGTGAGTTCGTACTTCCCCCCAGTGAAGATAGAATCAAATAATAATGAGTGTGTGTGTGTGCATGAAATGAATGAATGTTCGCTTAGTCGGTTAGTTAGTAGGCATGACTGGCCTGCTTTTCATTGCAAAAACCAAATCGAAAAAATAAAATGTGTTTTTTTTGGTGGTGGAATTACCCTTCCCCCACCCAAAAAAAAACCGCTAAGATTTAATGAAGTTTTAGGGTTATTTTGCATTACTGGAATGTTTCTCTGCCACAAGAGTAGCTAACACACATGTTGTGGAGTGTTTCTCCTCCTCTTCCGTCAGCGAACATGTACAGACAACTATTCAATAATTCACGTCGTCGTCATACGACGAGATGATGGCGGTATTTTCCTTGTTGGCTTAAGATCTTTGGTTGTTTTTTGTTAAATTGATTTATGAAAAAAATAAAACCGGCAGTCCCTTTTTATAGTGGCTTAACGCTTTTTATGGTTATATTTGCTTCGAGTTTTTTTGGTTCGCTTCTATATTCGAATACGACAAATGTCCTGCAATAATCCCTTTATGAAATGCAATTGCATGCGTTTGAAGAAAGCCTTTTATTATTGTTTGGCCTCTGGTTTCAGTTTTTTTGTTTAGCATGGGCAAGAGGTTTTATTTCTTTTCTTTCAAAGACCACAAAAGTCAACAAGTCATCGCCTCTTTTTTTGCGCAAAGCGAACACCATTCATAATCTTGATGATGGTGTCGGTGGCATCGTCGAGGATTATCAATGAGCAAAATTATGGGAATGAATTATGTCCCGGGTGTTTGTAATTTATGTTAGAAGTCATGGTGGAAAACGGTGGCATTTTGAATACAGAGAAAATGTGGGAAGTGGTGGGTGTTATATTTTGCGGCTATATTTTTTAAGTGGGGTACACTGACAAAAAAAAAATTATGCATATTTTTTTCAGGGTTATAAAAAAGCTTGGATTTAAAAAATAGGACCAAAGAGAATACTTTTTCAAGGACCACTACAAGTCGTGATTTTTATACCCTTCACCACTCTGTGGTACGGGGTATTATGTCTTTGTGCATATGTTTGTAACAGGCAAAAGGAAACAAGATAGACACATGGTTCCTTTTGAGAATATGCATAGAATCACTTTCTGAGTCGTCCGTCTGTCGATGTTAAATTGTAAACAAAGTACAGGTCGCATTTATAATCCGAATTAGATGAAATTTGGCACAGGTCACTTATTTGGCCCAAGGACGAACCCTATTGAAATTGGGAAAAATCGGTTCAGATTTAGATATAGCTCCCATATATATTTTCGTCCGATTTAAGGTAAAGGGTGTACCAAAGTCCCCATATACCTTTCGATTTGCACGAAATTTGGCACAGCGTAATGAATTAGGTCTAGAATGATGTGTGTCAAGTTTCCTGAAAATCGGTTCAGATTTGGATATAGATTCCATATATATTTTCGTCCGATTTGAGATAAATGGTGTACCAAAGTCCCTATATATCTTTCGATTTGCACGAAATTTGGCACAGCGTAATAAATTAGGTCTAGAATGATGTGTGTCAAGTTTCCTGAAAATCGGTTCAGATTTGGATATAGCTCCCATATAAATTTTCGTCCGATTTAAGGTAAATGGTATACCAAAGTCCATATATATCTTTCGATTTGCACGAAATTCGGCACAGCGTAATGAATTAGATCTAGAATGATGTGTGTCAAGTTTCCTGCAAATCTGTTCAGATTTGGATATAGCTCC
The DNA here is from genome assembly GCF_032173495.1 of Musca vetustissima. Lineage (NCBI taxonomy): Eukaryota > Metazoa > Arthropoda > Insecta > Diptera > Muscidae > Musca > Musca vetustissima. Next base: position 48,652 of record NW_026887405.1, read on the forward strand.
CATATATTTTCGTCCGATTTAGGGTAACTGGTGTACCAAAGACCCTATATATCCTTCCATTTGCACGAAATTTGGCACAGCGTAATGAATTAGGTCTAGAATGATGTGTGTCAAGTTTTCTGCAAATCTGTTCAGATTTGGATATAGCTCCCATATATATTTTCGTCCGATTTAGGATAACTGGTGTACCAAAGTCACTATATATCTTTCGATTTGCACGAAATTTGGCACAGCGTACTGAATTAAGTCTAAAACGATGTGTGTTAAATTTCGTGGAAATCGGTTCTGATTTACATATAGCTCACATATATATTTTCGTCCGATTTTAGGTAAATAGTGCACCAAAGTCCCTATATATCTTTCGATTTGCACGAAATTTGGAACAGCGTACTGAATTGAGTCTAGAATGATGTGTGTAAAATTTCTAGAAAATCGATTCAGATTTAGATATAGCTCCCATATATATTTTCGTCCGATTTCATGTAAATGGTGTACCAAAGTCCCTATATATCTTCCGATTTGAACGAAATTTGGCATAGCGTACTGAATTGAGTCTAAAATTATGTGTATAAAATTTCTTGAAAATCGGTTCAGATTTAGATATAGCTCCCATATATATTTTCGTCCGATTTTAGGTAAATAGTGCACCAAAGTCCCTTTATATCCTTTGATTTGCATGAAATTAAGTCTAGAAAGATGTGTATAATTTTCGTGAAAATCGGTTCAGATTTAGATATAGCTCCCACATATAGATTATATTTTTAACAACGCGGCGTACCGAATAGCGTGTATCATTTTTGCTTTAAATCGTTTTCAATAAATTTTCCGCCTGTTACGCAGACGGCTCTAAATCTGCTCGAATGAAATTAAAGTTAGGATAGTTTGGAGAAAGAGGGAACATAGACGTGCTATTATTAGGATACATATAATATATCCCAAATGGTGAAGGATATCATATAGTCGGCCCAGTCCGACTTTACTACTTTCCTTACTGGTTTTAATTTCTTTTCTGAAAGGCCATTTCAAGGTGTGTTTTTCTTAAAAATAATATTTTCAAGTATATTATGAACCACTAAAAGGCTTGGGTTTTTTAAAAGAATATTTTTTCAAGGACTATTGCAAAGCGTGGAATTTTGAAAAAAATATTTTTCAAGTACCATTACAAGGCGTAGATTTCAAGTACCACTACAAGGCGTGGGCTTTTCAAAAATATACTTTAATGGCCACTACAAAGCGTTCATTTTAAAAAAAATATTTTTCAAAGGACGTACAAAGGCAGATTTTTTTAAATACATTTTTTCCCGAAATTTCCGAACTATTTTTTCCCATGTTCATAATTTTCCACCATGACAGACAATGAAATGTAAACGCACTTCTTGATTTCATGGCAAATGCTCATTAAGTGCAAATAAGGCAGCAACAAATTTATAGAAAAATCGTCTTGTTTTACCCATTATTTTTCATCCCCACAACGTTTGGCATTGCATTAATGCGGTCCCCCCAACACACCAAACAAAAAGCTATTAAAGTCAACTGATTTCAAGAAATATCAAGTGTACAAAAACCATAACCGATGCCGCCACATAATTTTCGAAAAAAAATTGTTTCTTTAGCTCCTTGTTTTGACGATGGATGGATGGATGGGTGAATGACGTCAGCTGTTGGGAATGCATAAGGAATAGATATGATAAACATTGTTTATGGACAGAAAATGTAAGCAAAAAAAATTAAATCTACAGATAGACATTTTGAATGAAAGGAAAAACGTTGAGGGTAACAGGAGATATGTTGGACACATTGCGAAAATGCATGAGAAGGGGGGAAAATGCTATTTGCAAATTATTTCCCAAGGAGACAAAGAAAATAAAAGTCATTGTAATATGAAAAAACTTTTGTTAACTGAATAAATATTTATTAATGAGCATATAAACAAAAAGTGGATATGGTAATTGTCTTGACATTAAGAGGTTAGTGCACCCTGACTCGGCTATAGGAATAATCAAAGATTGGTTTACTGTTGCAATTAGAAAGAAGAACATTTGTACCAAATTGTTTAAAAAAAAGTAAGGAAAGAAGTAAAGTCGGACGGGACCGACCATATGATACCCTTCACCACTTTGGGTATATTCAGCAGATGGGATCCTAACAGACGTCGCATTTTTGATCGACCATTAACATGAAATTAAACATGCCATTCTGCAACCTATACTAAATTTTGGTCAGATATAGAGTTGCTTCTTACAATGGGACAAAATTATGTTAATAAATTTAAAGCAAAATTACGAAATCTAAACCGATTCCATCGAAACTTGTCACATGTTAGGATACACTAAGTTCAGTATGTTTTTACATTCGGCCACACATTGAGTTCTTCATTTATTTATAAATTTACATTAAATCGGAGGAAAATATATATGGGAGCTATATCTAAATCTGAACCGATTTTCACGAAATTTAACACACATCGTTCTAGATTTAATTCAGTACGCTGTGCAAATCGAAATGTAAACGATTTTCATGAAATTTAACACACATCATTCTAGACCTAATTCATTACGCTACGCCAAATTTCGTGCAAATCGAAGGATACATAGGGACTTTGGTGCACCATTTACCTTAAATCGGACGAAAATTTAAATGGGAGCTATATCTAAATCTGAACCGATTTTCACGAAATTTAACACACATTGTTCTAGACTTAATTCACTACGCTGTGCCAAATTTCGTGCAAACCGAAATATATATACGGACTTTGGTGCACCATTTACATTAAATCGGTCGAAAATATATATGGGAGCTATATATAAATCTGAACGATTTTCACGAAACTTATCACACATCATTCTAGACCTAATTCAGTACACTATGCCAAATTTCGTGCAATTCGAAAGATATATAGGGACTTTGGTGTACCATTTACATTCAATCGGACGAAAATATATATAGGAGCTATATCTAAATCTGAACCGATTTTCAGGAAACTTAGCAAACATCATTCTGTACCTAACACACATCATTCTAGACCCAATTCATTACACTGTGCCAAATTTATTGCAGATCGAAGGATATATAGGGACTTTGGTGTACCATTTACATAAAATCGGACGAAAATATATATTGGAGCTATATATAAATCTGAACCGATTTTCACGAAATTTAACACACGTCGTTCTAGGCTTAATTCAGAATGCTATGCCAAATTGCAAATCAACGTGCAAATCAAAGGATACATAGGGACTTTGGTGCACCATTTACATAAAATCGGACGAAAATATATATGGGAGCTATATCTAAATCTGAACCGATTTTTTCCCAATTTCAATAGGGTTCGTCCTTGGGCCAAATAAGTGACTTATGCCAAATTTCATCCAAATCGGATCATAAATGCGACCTGTACTTTGTTCACAAAAATACATGGACGGATGGACGGACAGACGGACTTGCGTAAATCGTCTCAGAAAGTGATGATATGCATATTCTCAAAAGGAACCATGTGACTATCTTGTTTCCTTTTGCCTGTTACAAACATATGCATAAAGACATAATACCCTGTACCACAGTGTGGTGAAGGGTATACATACGCTTTTTCAGGACCATCAATAGCCGTGGATTTTTTACCCTTCACAACACTTTGGTACAGGATATTATGTCTTTGTGCATATATTTGTAACAGGCAATCGAGATAGACCCATGGTTCCTTTGGAGAATATGCATAGCATCAGTTTCTGAGACGATTTACACATGTCCGTCCGTCCATGTATTTTTGTGAACAAATGCGACCTCTACGCATTTATGATCCGATTTAGATGAAATTTGCCACAGTTCACTCATTTGGCCCAAGGGCGAACCCTATTGAAATTGGAGAAAATCGGTTCAGATTTAGATATAGCTCCCATATATATTTTCGTCCGATTTTTGGTGAATAAAAAACCAATCTCCCAATATTTGTCCGATTAAGACAAAATTTTGCACAGAGTACTAAATCAGGTCCAGATTGATGTTTGCGAAGTTTTGACATAATCCGTTCAGATTTAGATATAGCTCTCATATATAGTTTCGTCCGATTTTATGTGAATGATGCACCAAACTCCCAATATTTGTCCGATTGAGACAAAATTCTGCACAGGGTACTGAATTAGGTCCAGACTGAAGTCTGCGAAGTTTTTTTAAAATCGGTTCAGATTTAGATATAGCTTCCATATATAGTTTCGTCCGATTTTATGCACCAAACTCCCAAAATTTGTCCGATTAGGACAAAATTTTGCGCAGAGTACTGAATTAAGTCCAGTTTTGTTATGATCGGTTGAGATTTAGATATAGCTCGTCCGATTTTAGGTGAATGATGCACCAAACTCCCAATATTTGTCCGATTGGGACAAAATTTTGCACAGGGTACTGAATTAGGTCCAGACTGATGTCTGCGAAATTTTGTTAAAATCGGTTCATATTTAGAACCGATTCCCAATATTTGTCCGATTGGGCCAAAATTCTGCACAGGGTACTGAATAAGGCCAGACTGATGTTTGCGAAGTTTTATTAAAATCGGTTCAGATTTAGATATAGCTCCCATATATAGTTTCGGCCGATTTTTTGTCCGATTGAGCAAAATTTTGCATAGCAAATGCAATTGAGGAAAAAATGATGTGTGATAAGGTTTGTTGAAATCGGTTCAGATTTTGATATAGGTCTTATATATATTTTCGATCGATTTTATGTATTTGGTGCATCGATGGGCCTATATTTGTTCGATTTAGACGACATTTGGCAAAGGGTATTAAATTGAATATAGAGTGATAACAAAAAACAAATTGTGTACGCAACGTTTGCTCAATTAGGTCCATGCGTTTATATATCCTATACACAATTTTACTCGATTTCATACAAATGGTACACCAAAGAATCCAAGTCTGCCCGTTTGACATGCAATTGATTTCATTGATTTCAGAATGGTATGTGTATGAGGTTTTTCAATTGGTTCAAATATCTATCTAGATATCACGTTCGCCCGATTCCATCTCAATGGTCCTTCTGTTCTATCTACAGGATATTGTAGATATTAACATTTCTTGTATATACCCAAAGTGGTGAATGGTATCATATAGTCGGCCCCTTCCGACTTTTGAATTTTCCTTACTGGTTTTCTCCATACTCCTTTACAAGCTTGTTTTTCTAATGCCGACTCGAAGTCAATCAAAGTGTTAAATGATATGAACATTACAAACGAAGTACCGGCACTTGGCTAAACTACTCTCACTAAGATAAGCGGGTTAATCAATACTAGAGATAAAAAGAAAATAAACAAAAAATGGAAATCTGAGAGACAGATGTTTCATTATGCCAACAGGCAGACAGACAGACACGGTCCGATATGGATTTAACATAAAACCCCTTGAATTTATGAGCATTTAAATATAGAACAGAGAACACCTAAATAAATATTGATCCTTTCTAGGGAAAAAATGTCACACCCGCACACTTTGCCGAGATGATGCACTTTTCCCCCAAAACCATACGAAACACACAAGCAACTATTAGAATGACATTTCCCCGAGAGATAAAAATAGAGCAACATTTTTTTCTTAGTGACATGACTAGGGTGGACATTATTTGGTGGGCGAAATCAAAAACATTTTACGATAAAACTCTTTGAACAAATAGATGTTGTTTGCATCGGTAAAAAATCAAACTGTGGAAAATATTCAATTTGTCAATGACTAAATGTACTAATGCGGGGCGTACCCCCAACACTAATGTAAAATGCAGTATTCCATTTTTTTTTTTTTTTTTTTGTGGAGAACCCCGATATGAGTATCGAAGTGAAATGCATTTCGAATTAAGTACTTTGGCTAAGTTAAGCCCAATTTCATTTTGAGGGTTTATCGTCAAATAAATCAATAATTAATAACAAACAAACGAAATACGAGTACCGCTGTCAGTGGACTCATTGAAGCGAACAAGCGTGCAGAAGAAGAAAATCCACCCTTATTTTTTTGGAAGTCAGATAAGAAACCCATTTCAATAACCAAACTCATTAGATATTCACATTTGTTCACAAATTTGTATTTGGTTAACAAAATATTCGAAAAGCGTTACATTTCGAAAATAACAAAGCAAGAGACAATAACTACTGATGGTGAGATAACATCAATCAGGGTGATGGGCGAAAATGACTATGACTGCAATAAAAAGCAGGAACAGGTCATTGTCCTTGGAGTTGAATTTGGGATGGGTGGAGAAACAAAACAAAAGGGTTGTTCATTATAAAATTATAGAACAATGACCTGTCAAGTGAAAGGGATTCTTTGTCATATTTGTTCAATCAACTGAATCATTGTATTAAAAGGAAGAAATTGTTTAAAATATTGGTTAAGAACCATCGAAAAAAATTACAAAAAATATACTTTTTTCAGTTGTTCAATAAAAATATTTTTTTCAAGGGACAACAGTATGTATTAAAATCCGATAATTCCATATAAGAAAAAAACGCATATAAGAAAGAAATCTCCGACTTTTTTTTTAGTTTCTTATATCCGATAACTACTGTATATATTTTTTTCAAATGACCAACATTATCGTGGATAAAAAAAATTCAAAAAACAATATGAGCGTGGACTTTTAAAATATAATTTTTTAAATAACCAACATTATCGTGAATTTAAAAAAAAAAAATTAAGGGCCAACATATGTGTGGATTTTCAAAAAATATTCTTTCAAGGGCCTATATAAATGCAAATTTAAACAAATTTGTTTTCTCAAAACCTAGAAAGGAGTCTAAATTTAAAAAAAAATATTTTTTTTTTTAAAAGCCATATTTTTTTTAATATTTATTTTTTAAACAATAAAGGAGCAGGTGCCGATGGATTACCAGCTGAACTATTTAAGAACGGTGGTCAGATGCTGATCAGGAGCATGTACCTGCTCATATGTACAATTTGGCAAGAGGAATGAATGCCCAAGAAAGGAGACAAGACGATATGTGCCAACTATAGAGGAATTAGTCTCCTTCGCATCGCATATAATGCGGCTTCTGGCCTGTCAAATCCACCATTGACCAGATTTTCACTCTGCGCCAGATCATGGAAAAACACACGAAAACACACATCGACACATTCCACCGATTCGTCGACTATAAAGCCGCATTCGACAGCCCTATCCGTTCAGAGGTGTTTAAAGCGATCCCTGTGTTTGGCATTCCTGCAAAATTAATACGGCTATGCAGGATAACTTTAACTGGCACAATGTCTGCAGTTAAATAAGGGAAGGACTCTCGGAGCCCTTCAATACCGAACGAGGATGCAGACAAGGTGACAGTTTGTCGTGTGACCTGTTCAACATCCTGCTTGAAAAGGTCATACGAGATGCAAATACCTAAAATTCCCAAAATACTGAATAATTGGGGGTAACGTAATATGGGGGCTACTCAAAACATGGACCAATATTGATACTTTTTGGTAGATAGATTTTATACCCAATCAGAGTCCCAAATATAAAATTACAGATAATTCGTTTGAAAAACGTACCCAAACCTACTAAAATTTCTAATATTGGGGATAACGTTATACCCTAAAAGTGGACCGACATTCATAATCTAAACCAATTTCATCGAAACTTGTCACATGTTCGGATACATTTTGAGTTCTTCATTTACTTATAAATCCAAATTTCGTGCAAATGGAAGGATATATAGGGACTTTGGTGTACCATTTACACAAAAACTGACGAAAATATATATGGGAGCTATATCTAAATCTGAACCGAATTTCACGAAATTTAAAACACATCTTTCTAGACTTAATTCAGAATGCAATGCCAAATTTCGTGCAAATCGAAGGATATATCGGGACTTTGGTGCACCATGTACATATCCCGGCAAAAAAAATATATGGGAGCTACATCTAAATCTGAACCGATTTTCACGAAATTTGACACACATCATTCTAGACGCTATACCAAATTCCAGTACGCTATACCAAATTCCGTGCAACTCGTAGGATCTATAGGGACTTTGGTGCACTATTTACCTAAAATGGGACAAAAATATATATGGGAACAATAACTAAATCTGAACCGATTTTTACAAAATTTAACACACATCGTTCTAGACTGAATTCAGTACGCTGTGCCAAATATCGTGCAAATCGAAGGATATATAGGGACTTTGGTGCACTATTTACTTAAATTCGGACGAAAATATATATGGGAGCTATATCTAAATCTGAACCGATTTTCACGAAATTTAACACACATCGTTCTAGTCTTAATTGAGTACGCCATTCCAAATTTCATGCAAATTGAAAGATATATAGGGACTTTAGTGCACCATTTACATAAAATCGGACGAAAATCGGGGAGCTATATCTAAATCTGAACCGATTTTTCCCAATTTCAATAGGGTTCGTCCTTGGGCCAAATAAGTGAACTGTGTCAAATTTCATCCAAATCGGATCACAAATGCGACCTGTACTTTGTTAACAAAAATACATGGACGGACGGACAGACGGACACGCATAAATCGACTTAAAAAGTAATTCTATGCATATTCTCAAAAGGAACCATGTGTCTATCTCGTTTTCTTTTGCCTGTTACAAACATATGCACAAAGACAATACCCTGTACCACAGTGTGGTGAAGGGTTTAAACATCAGATGTGAAATCCGGAGGAGAATAGTTTTGGCCAACAGTAGCTACTATGGTCTGAGTAAGCAACTCAAAAGCAAGGCCACCTCTTGCCACACCAAACTCACACTCTATAAGACGCTGATATTACCCGTGCTGTTGTATGGATCTGAAGCATGGATACTTGCGAAAGCTCTTGGAGTGTTTGACAGAAAAATTCTCCGGAAGATCTATGGGCCGATGTTCGTCGATGGTGAATATCGCCGTCAAATGAACCAGACATCGACATAGTCAGTCAGGATCGAGCTGCAGCGACTACGTTGACTAGGCCATCTTGTAAGAATGGAGGAAGATGTTCCAGCTCAAAAAGCATATTAAAGCGAGCCAAGTGATGGTTGTCGCAGAAGGGGAAGTCCACGAATCCGATGGAAAGATGAAGTAGAAGGCAACATCTCGGAAAATGGTCTTTCAAATTGGATGAGATGCGCACAAGATCGACGCGTCTGGAAATATTTTTTATGCTCGGCTTATTGAACAAAATTTCTGTCTTAAACTAAGTAAGTAAGTTTTAGACTCCATGTTGGCTTTTGCGGATTTAAAAAAATCAAGGTCTCATGCTGTCATTGTTTCCAATTTTTTCATAAATTTTTTTTTGACTGTATTCAGCTTTCAAAATTTAAATGAAAATATCTTCCTTGGAAATGTACGCATTGCATGTGCTCAGTGACAAAAATTGCTAAACAATTTATATTTATAAATATGTTGAAGTTTTCTGCCTCTAAAACTTATTAATATAATATGTAACAATCTTGGTTAAATCAAAAAATACGAAGCAATCTTCGTATTTTTCATATCATTTAAATTGATAACTGAGTTCCAAATTAAAATGGCTTGCCATCATCAAATTCTCAAATGAGACTACCATTATGTCATGCTAAAATCCTTCCTCAGATCCATTCTCGGTTACTGAAAAAATTATTTTTTATTTAATTTGAGTTTCAAGCCTTTTATTATAGAATGACTATAATTTTTCATATTCTTTGCGATATTAAAAATTAAAATTTTTCCTTCTTCCAAATAGAAATCAAATATTGAAAAAATGAAATTTAATATTTATGTTAGAATTTCTGAGAAAAAAAAACAATTATAATTCGGTGGTAAAACATGAAAACATTGGCGAAACACAACAATCACAAATGTCCAATAATGGAAAGGGAACCCATGATGTTAATACACCACTTGCCTTTCATCATTGTGGAAACCAAATGAACGACAGAAATGCATACAAGCCAAGTGAAATGTGCCAACATATGTCATTAAAATCTTTTGGGAAACATGAAAAACATGAATTTCCAATATTGGTGGTATTTTTCACACATCAGCACATAAAGGCTTAACGGAGAAATTTACAAAAGAAAAACATAAACGAGCGCGCACACACACACAATACAAATTAAACACTTAAGGGAAAACAAATCATAGCGATTTCGAAGTCATACGAATGCAACTGTAAAGCGATATTATTTTAATATTGGTGTGTTGATATTATTTACCCTTCGATTCAAAGAAAACAGAAAACGGAAACCCCCATAGCCATCACCAAACACCATACTCAAGAGCAACATAATAATAATAATCGTCATCATCAGGGCCTAGAATATTTTCAAAATCTTTGGTAGAAATTTTCATCAACACCATTTCGTGAAGTATTTTTTGTTTTTGTTTTGATTTTTCATATCCATCCACTTTCGTTAAGGAAAACAAATGGCAATTGTTTTGGCATTTGCAGACACAGAATTTTGGGATGGTGTACTGTAGGTCTCCCAAACTTTATTAGGGTGAAGGAAAAACGTACCAAAAAATAAATTTTGTAAAAACGAAAGAATTTTATACAAAATAAATAAGGAACACCCTTATATTGCTACCACATATAGACCCGTCCCTACAATGACGACAACATATTCACTTCCATGCCACTTGGAAAATTTTGTTGTTGCATCAAAAAAATATGAATAAATTGTTTATGTCGGCAGCTACTGTTTGGCTGCTACCAATCCAACACAATAACAACAACAACAACATCAGAAAAATCAAATAAACAAATATTGCGGAGCTTTTGGTACAAAACGACATCGAGTCAGCGACAGTAACACAAAATCTCTTAAACATAGTATAAGCAGACATAAGCAATAATAACAACAGCAACAACATCAACAAAAAAGTGGAAAATTGTAACAGCAACAACAATAATAAAAATCTTCCACCAAATGTGTGTATGTAAACCCCCAAGAGAACCATCATTTCCTAGGCAAACAAATAACAAAGCGCGGGACACAGGCAAAAAAAAAATGCATCCCATGGATGCTGACAAAGGAATATCGCGGAGCAAGCAATGTATGGAACAAATGGAACTCCAAATGCAATTGCCAGAAAATGCGGGAAATATCATCACCAGAAACTTCAAGAGCAGAGGCAGTCAGTCAGTCAGCGAGGCAGCCAGTCAACAACAGCAGCCGCAAAAGTCATCAAATCAAAACATTGCTGAAGAACCATCATTAACAACATAAATAAAGAAGCTGAATGCGAGAGCGTATAACCACACACAATGGCAGGACAGGCAGGCAGACATACATTCGTACATATTTATATGTCAAAATAACAACAACAATTGTAAATTGTAATGTCACTAATATCGCTTTGCTCGACATGATATAGCATGGTGATATTGTTGCCATAAAGTTTAGCAGACAGTGGTACAAAAAGGAATCGGAAGGAAAGTACATTAGGGGTTGGGGAAAATGATTGCCGGTTGATAGGTGTTATGTAAAAGTATTTGAGAACTTAAAAAAACTTGTGAGGAAAGGGCCAAAACCAGACGGAATTGACTATATAATCCAAAGCACTTTGGAAATATTAAAGAGGAGATTTTAAAAATATACATTTGTAAAACCACATAGCCGAATATGGCGCTCAACCAACGGCGAAACGCTCAGGTTCTTCTCCTGGTTTTTCTCTTCATTGCATAACTTCGATAATTGAGCTCGAAAGAGAAAAACTAACTTAAAATTCATTCAAATGTTCATGACCCTTACAAGCTAGGGCTCGAACCTAGGATCCCACTTAGCATTCTGAGCCATAAACACACTTCTGAAGGTTGTGCAAAATACATGTGAATACCATGGAAGTAATTATAGGTGTGTGGATTAATTATCCATCGCTATAAAGACAAATGTGGAAACTTGAAAAATTTGAATTTAATTCGCAGATGCATACAACCTTTGTAAAGCCATATAGCCCAATATGCCTGATAAGCCACTTAACCAACGGCTAAATTCGTCGCATAATGGTGGGTGCGTAGGTTATTCCCCTGGCTTTCCTTTTCATTGCATAGCTTCGATTTTTAAGATCGACTAACTAAATTATATATGTTTTCCTGTTACTCCTCTTGGGAGCCTAGGACTTCAACAGCGCGTCGTCATCTCCCTCGGTTAATAGTCGTTGTTTTGGGAAATCCATTAAAGCGCCATTCTGGTTATACTATGGACCTATTTTTCTTAAATTGTGGACTATCCATTTCAAATGTCCTACTTTTAATCTGTTTCTGGTTCGTTAGGTTCCACAGCTATGCGTTACCTTTGGAGTTGGACCAGAATATTCTGAATATTATCCCGAGACATCTGTTTATGAATAAATTTAGGTTTTGCGTGATGAAGTTAGACACAATACAGGTTTCTCTGCCGTGTAGCAGAATCTATTGTATACACCTTGAAGTCGGTCGAATGCTAGTCTCTTCCAGGTCTTCTACTTCAGATACAGATACCATCCGTACAGTCTAAGTTTTCGAACTGTCGTGGGAGACTCATAATTTGCCTCTTCTCCGAAAGCGGACTTCACGTGTTGTATTATTTATAGTAACATGAAAAATAAATTAGCATTTCCGATTTCCATAACTTTCGACAAAAGTGAATTGATGGACTCTAATCGACCGTATTGTTCGTTGAAGAAGTACTTCGAAGCAAATAATCTAACCTTGAATTAATTCCATTTTTATACACAAATACGGATATCAAAGCTTTGTGTGACCCCAAGTAGATACACCTTTTAGTATACCTACCTTTATATCTAGACTAGCTGAGTCGATCTAGACATATGTGTCCATCCGTTAGTCCAATATAATTTGTAAAAACAGTACTGGTCACAGATATGGACCAATCACGTATTGTGAATCCGCTTCCGGCCAAAAAACCCTATTCTTATACCCTCCACTATAATATGGCGTGTGTATTAAATTTGTAATTCCGTTTGCAACACCTCGAAATATTCACCTGAGACCCCACAATGTCAGTTGAAATCACAATTGAGAAAACAATATTTATGATATAACTCTGAAATTTTGCACAGATATTGCTAGCTCTCCTATTCTTATATTTGATATTGCAAATGGGATATATCGGTCCTCGTTTTAAATTATCCTCCATATAAAGTAAACCCCTAACATCGCTTCAACTTGTTTTGGTAATGATCGGTTAATATTTAGGGAAACTTTACCTTTATTCTGGTTTTTCATCGCTCTAGTGGCCACAAAAATGACCCGAACGACATGAAGGAAGTCGGAACATGGAACAAACATGGTTATTTTCATGATAATCGGTTAATATTTAGCAGATCAAATGGACCCAGACTTTTATAAGAAAAATCAGTAAGGAGAGTTCAAAAGTCGGACGGGGCCGACTATATGGTACCCTTCACCACTTTGGGTACATACAAGAGATATGTACAATATCCTTTAGATAGAATAGACATTAGCATCTTAGGAGGACCATTGAAATGGAATCGGACGAAATTGACTGCGTACATAGATATTTAAACTTAATGAAAACAACCCATACACATACCAATCTGATATTTATGGAAAATTTTATGTCAACCATCGAGAAAAATATGTATAAGATCTTTACATAAAATCGGACGAAACTATATCTGAATTTGAACCGATTTCAACAAAACTTAGATAATATCAATCTTGAACTAATTCAGTACACTGTGCAACATTTTGTCCCAATCGGACCAATATTGGGAGTTTGGTGCACCATTTACATAAAATCGGACGAAACTATTTATGGAAGGTATATCTAAATCTGAACCAATTTCAACAAAACTTCGCATACATCAATCTGGACCTAAATCAGTAATCTGCGCAATTTTGTCTCAATCAGACCAATATTGGGAGTTTGGTGCACCATTTACATAAAATCGGACGAATCTATATATGGGAGCTATATCTGAATCTGAACCAATTTCAACAAAACTTCGCATACATCAAGCTGGACTTAAATCAATACTCTGTGCAAATTTTTTTCTCAATCGGACCAATATTGGCAGTATGGTGCTCAATTTACATCAAATCGAACGAAACTATACATGGGAGCTATATCTGAATCTGAACCGATTTCATCAAAACTTGCAAAATATCAATCTAGACTTAATTCAGTACTCTGTGCAAAGTTTTGTCCCAATCGGATCAATATTGGAAGTTTGGTGCACCATTTACATAGAATCGGACGAATCTATATATGGGAGCTATATCTGAATCTGAACCGATTTTCTCCAATTTCAATAGGGTTCGTCCTTGGGCCAAATAAGTGATATGTATCGAATTTCATCCAAATCGGATCATAAATGCGACCTCTACTTTGTTCATAAAAATACATAGCCGGACGGACAGACAGATAAACGGATTCTAAAAGTGATTCTATGCATATTCTCAAAAGGAACCATGGATCTATCTCGAATCCTTACCACACTAGAGAGCGGAAGTGTCACGATATTACTTATAGCGTAAACGTTCACTCCGGGGAAACAAGATTAGGAAATTGTGCTAGGGTAACAAAAAGGAGCTTTTAAAATGTAATCGATAAAGAGGGCCAAATATCGCGAATTAGTGGTAGTTGGTATGATCGGCCCCGTCCAACTATACTGCTCCGTTCATGGGTTATATTTAAATTAAATTTTAATTCATAATCTATGAATTTCACTCATTTCCTTATAATTTCAATTTCTACCTATCCCCAGTTTTGGGCCGCTCAACGAATATGCTACATTTAGTAGTCGCATATAAATGCATATTTATGTTCCCCTTGCTTTTAATATCATTCGTTTTACGATGTTTCGCTTTCATTTTAATGTTGCACCACTTCGACTCGTGGCATCAAACTTCACCTCATCTCAACCCACAATCGGATTGTGTCGTCTCCCTTCCTCCATCACCAACAATATTTATCATATTCCACATATCATTAATTTTCGTTTTTGGACACAAAATTTCATCATTCCAATTTACAATTTCCCTATGCAACGATGCATTTATTGTCTATCAACCCCTTTGGGGTTTAGAAGAAAAAGATAGAGTGCAGCCATTAAATGGTGGATGACATGGCTGATGTTGTTTGGGCCTCTTAGCCTGTTTTATGATGATTTTATATGCATGTTGTCCAAAAATGTAGTCGCTATTATTTGAGAAATTCCATAAATTTAATGCTTGCCCCCCAAAAATAGATACACAATTGTGATTGGCTCAATAAAAATAAAAACATTTTGGATATTCGAATTTAATTTTGGGCTATTGTCCATAGGTGTGAAATTCCTAATTCATAGTTTCACTGAAAGGTTCAAAATGTTTGTTTCTTGTCGCAACATATCCCAGTATAACCCGAATATAAAATGGAAGTAACATATATCAGTTTCTTTGAAATGTTCAAAAGAGGATGTAGAATGTCAAGATGCAAGCAGATTTCCGAATAACCGAGTACATATCTCAACCTTAATTTAACTGTAATAAAAAAATTAGCATCCTGGTATTGTTTTATAATGCATTGAATTATGCCTCCGAATGTTGATAAGTGGTTTGAAACTGCTATTCTGAAAATTTTGCAGGATGCTTGTTATATTTTTCTTTCAAAATTCTATCACCCCAATTTACATAAACACAATATCTCCTTTTGGAACAAATACTCTTTAAAAGACACAATAAAAACGCCTTAGGGGAATTATAATTTTGTCTATTCCCCATTTGGTAGTCGTCGAATTGGATGTCTCTATGACTGGATATAATGATGCTGCTGCAGCTGATGGGGTTTTGTATCTATTATTTGAAATACCATAATTTCACTGGTCCCTAAAATAAAAACAAACAACAAAACTAAAAATTTTATTTGTGTTGTTATTGTGAATTTTGTTAATCTTCTTCTATGCCATTAGTATTTTATGGTGTCTTGCAGAATGTGTCTCTCTTTTTTGTCAACCCGTAAGGAAGGGATGAAAATTCAGTGGAGTGTGAGTTCTGCTTATTTTTTCTTGTGCACCAGACTGTATGCGTCATTATAATTTTTATTGGAGTGCAAATTTGTTGTACTTGCATTCCCTTTTTTGGTGGTGGACACGTGTTAATTAAAGATGCATTCAGCAAAAAAAAAGACGGGGAACACTTACAAGCTCTCACATCAACCAAACCACAAAAAGGCAGAGGATATGCTTGTTTGCAATTTGAGAATTTTTGTCTACGCTATTATGGGGTATTCCATAGGAAAATGGGAGTAAATTAAAATAATTAACTAAGTGCATTATTGAGATTTAGATTTTTTTCTGTGAAGTATTACATAAGACAATTAGGTCCCTTGTGTTTTCGATATGGTCCTATTTTCTTCGCGACCTAAAGACACTTTAAAAAATAAGCACAGAATCACTTTCTGAATCGATTAAGGCACACAAAGTACAGGTCGAATGTGATGAAATTATGAAATATGTAGCTAACACATATATTTGTATCCGTTTTGTGCATCAAAAACCCAGAGTTTCTCAGACTGAATTTTTCGTAGTGCCGTTTCCAATTTTATAGAAATCGGTTCATAATTATATATATCTTACATATTCTTTTTGTCTAATTTATTGCTAATTGTACATCGAAGGTCTGACCAATTGGGATGAAATATAACATAGCGTTCCAAACTAAGACTATAATGACATCTGCTGATTTTAGATATTGATCCCATATAGATTTTCATTCGATTTTAAGTAAATGATATCTATGTTTATTTGATTAGCACGAAATTTTGCATAGCGTATTGAAATCGTTCAAAATTAGATATAGCTCCCATATATATTAGGTTGGGGAAAAGAATCTGAATGTCCGATTTGGGCCAAATATCCAGCTTTTGTGTATGATTTGTTGCCATTTGAAAGCTAAATTATAATTGCTCTCTCATAGAAGTACTGCTTTCTATTGCAAAAAAACGCTAGTAGTCGATTTTCACAATCTTCCCTACATACAATTTTTTATCATTAAAGAAATTTTGGCAATGCCAAAAAATATGATAATCGATAGATTTATATCTCTAAAGATAGATCTATACCTCCTGGGCGATGTTACGATTGCTGACATGCCGGTCAACTTCGATCGTTTCTCCGATTTTATCGACGACCTACCTACCAGTGCCGGTCGTCGAAAAAATTCAAAAATTCCTGAACGGAATCCACGAAACCAAAATTGCACATAATTGGCTGTTACAGTACCAGGACCACAAAACACCATTCACTTTTTAGCCGCTTGGCTTGCATTTTCGCCTTTGTCAGAGAAAAACTGTAAAATGTACCGAATTTTCTCTTTGTTAACGTCCATTTTTAACACCATGTAACTCACAACTGAATGCACCAAACGGAAATAAGCAAAATCATTTTTTACTGCGAAATGTCACCCTTCCAACGAATATAAATCTGAAATTGTTTGATCGATACTTTACGAGAAATCTATCAGTACAGCCATCTGCCGAAACAATAATGGATTTATTTTTCCCCAACCTAATATATTCGTTCGATTTGAAGAAAATAGGCATCAACTACCCAATGTTTGTCCGATTGCGCGGAATTTTGCACAGCGTACCTAATAGAGCCTAGAATGCGGTGTATTTAGTTTCCTTCAAATCGGTTCAGATGCAGATACGTCTCCCATATATGTTTGTCCGACTTCATATTAATTTTGCTCCAAATACACAGCGAGGTGTTTAAAATATGTCGGACGACAATGCTGAGCAGTCTACTGTTCATCGACTTCAAGGAAGCATCCGACACCATCTGACGAACTACCAGATAAAAAGTATCGCACAAAAACAGAGTATCCCAGAAAATACGAATACTCAGTTCTTTACAGCAGGAACATAAGTCAACCCTTTAGGGTTCGCTATTGTACTGGATGAAATATTGAATGAAGTCTTTCTGAAGAGAAGATGAATAAAAACTATTCGCCTATACGGCAGAATAACGTAAAAGCTAAATGCATTTATAAACATATACCTCAGATTCATATGAAAATTTTTCATAAAGCTGTGAACCTAAAAAACCAGGAACCAACACATATGCAAAATAAATATCGAAAATGGAGATGGATTGGTCAAACCATGTCCATAGCATAACCCGATTGAATGAAATCCCCAAGGATCAGAATCGACCAAGAAATACCTGACGACGAATAGTGACCTAAGTCCATCTGATTTTGGTCGGACGTCTAGTGGTCGCCTAGTGTAGTCACTTGCCTGGCTCAGATTTGGATTTCACTTTTTGAATTCACGTTTGAATTCAAAATTGTCTGCAGCAAAAGATTTAATGAAATTCTTAGTGACAAATTACTCAGATTGTATTTCGTGTAATATTTATATAAATAGTTTATCGATAGCAGAGGGAACGGCCTTTTATTTCAAATTTAAGTCTTATAAATATGTACTAAAATTGTAATACTCTGTCAAAAAAATAATATTTATTTAATATGGATTCTTAAGAAATCAAAAAAAAAAATAATTTTTAGCAGGGACATTAGTTAGCCAGTGAGAATCCAAAATATCAAACTACAGCCAATTAGATTAAAAACCGTGTCGAATATTCTCGAAATACCCAAAATCGGAGGCACCGCTATATGGGAACATTAGCAAACATGATCCGTGTTAGTTTATATTCGGTCCACTCATCCCCATAGGTAGAGGCCGAATTTGTGTAAAATTTTAAGCAGAAATTTATTTCTGAAAATTGAAAAGTTTTCTTATACGCTTCGCATAATGTTAGCTTTCCTTTTCATTGCAAAACATAGATTATTAAGCTCTACTCGGAAGAGTATAAAAAACTCACTTAAAAAAATTCATTCATTCATGATCACGTCCTTACAGTCAAAATTCAAATAATAAAAATTGATGTTTCCTAAAATGAGAAAAATTCAAAATAATTCTCCAAATTTTTCAAATTATAAGAAAATATCTGTCTCATCGTTTTTCTATATTATTTTCCCATAAAATTTTATTTCATTTTTGTTTTTCGTTTTCAAAAGAATTGTAAAAGAATTTGGCTTTTAATTAAATATTTCACATCAATAATAATAGTTGGGCATTCGTAGAATCCAATACGAGAGAATATGTGAAGAAGCTACTGGGTGGGCGTTGTCTGTCAAATCAAAAAAAAAAAAATACTCCTCATGAACATCAACAATAGAAAACCATGTGGAGCAAAGCAAAAATGGAAAATAAAAACAATTGAACTATTGATCATTTCTAATGGAGCCAAGCAATTCATTGAAAATGTCAAAATAATTACAAAAACAAAGAAAAAAATACAAATGTCAACATTATAGAAAAATGTAGCAAATTGATGATTGAATTCTGTTAGGCAATTTGATGAAAATTGTTTGAGGAAATAAAAAAAACATGAGAAAGTGGAGCAACAAGCAATGTAAACTTTAACGAATAGGGTCAAACACTTGTATTAAATATATTTAAAATTAAAGAAACATATTTTTTATACTTTAATAAGGTATTTCATACCTCATAATACATATATGTATATATTTTAACCTGGGAGAGTTTGAAATGCTCCATAGTCTTATAAAAAAAACTCTAGTGTGCGTGTACTCCTAAACTATGTCTCCAACAACAAATTAGACTTAAAAATTGACACTTTAACATTAATATCCATTGAACATTTTTTGTGTGTTGTAGTTGAAGAGGTTTCTTTTGGAGATAACATTTATTTTGTTTGTGTAAAAAAATAATTATTTTTTCTTCTTTGCCTTCAAGAATGTGTATTATGTGTGTGTGTTTTGAGACAGGATGATCGTTATGATCTCTGTCTCAGAATGCCCAAGTGTAATGTTCAATTTGATGAAGTCGTCTCTTTGGAGTCATAAATTGCTGATAATTTGAATGAATTGATAAAATTAAATCTTCATAAAAAATAAGTGTAATTTTAGGCAATTTAGTGGCGCCAAGAAATTTCTGTGAGCCACCCCAGGCGTGGACTTGGATTTCTTAAAAATATTTTTTCAACGACCATCAACAGACGTGGATCAGATCATCATTAAGAGGCGTGGATTTTTTAAATATATTTTTTTCAACGACCATCAACAGGAGTGGAGTTTTTAAAAATATTTTTTCAGTGAATCAATAGCCGTGGATTTTTTAAAAATATTTTTCAACGACCATCAACTGGCATGGCCATCAAAAACGTGGATTTAAAAAAAACTTAAGATCCATCAATAGGCGTGGATTTTTTAAAAATATTTTTTCAATGATAATCAACAAGCAAGTATTTTTATACCCTTCACCACATTGTGGTACAGGGTATTATGTCTTTGTGCATATATTTGTAACATGCAAAAGAAAACGAGACAGGCATATGGTTCCTTTTGAGAATATGCATAGAATCACTTTCTGAGTCGATTTATGCATGTCCGTCCGTCTGTTGGTGTTAAATTATAAACAAAGTACAGGTCGCATTTATAATCCGATTTGGACGAAATTTTGAACAGCTTAATTGGGAAAAATCGGTTCAGATTTCAATATAGCTCCCATATATATTTTCGTCCGATTTAAGGTAAATGGTGTACCAAAGTCCCTTAATATCTTTCGATTTGCACGAAATTTGGGATAGCGTACTAAATTAAGTCAAGAGTGATGTGTGTTAAGTTTTGTGAAAATCAGTTCAGATTTAGATATATCTCCCATATGTATTTTCGTCCGATTTAAGATGAATGGTGCACCAAAGTCCCTACATATCTTTCGATTTGCACGAAATCCGGCATAGCGTACTGAATATAGGCTAGAATGGTGTGTGAGAAGTTGTGTGAAAATCGGTTCAGATTTAGATATACCTCTTATATATATTTTTGTCCGATTTTATGTAAGTGGTGCACCAAAGTTCCTATATATCTTTCGATTTGCATAAAATTTGGTATGGCGTACTCAATTAAGTCTGGAATGATGGGTGCTGAGTTTCGTGAAAATCGGTTCAGATTTAGATATAGCTCCCATATATATTTTCGTCCGATTTATGGTAAATGGTGCACCAAAGAAAATCGGTTCAGATTTAGATATAGCCCTATATATATATATATATATATATATATTTCGTCCGATTTAATGTAAATGGTGCATTAAAGTCCGAATATATTTTTCGATTTGCATTTTGTTTTTGCAAAATAGTCAGGCTTAATCCCAGTTTGTTGTTTTTATAAAAAACAACTATTTATTAGTGGGGAATGTAGGGCATTGTCCGCCGAGGGGTAAGGCAGGGAAGACTATAGTTTCGGATCTCGCCACTGTTCCTCATCAGTTCCCTTATTTTTTTGTTGGGATATTCTCCCCAGAAGCTATTAATAGCTTCTTTACAAAAAACCTTTCAAACCCAAATGTCTCTTGTGACAATTCGAAGTTCTTACGTTACCAGCGATACGACCCCAATGAGAAGTTCGTTTCGTTGGCACAAGGCATTTACAGACAACTACATTACATTTCCCACTGCTATGTGTCGTCACTTTGTGACGAATGCACATAACTTTGTTGTTGGTATTGCTAGTTAAAGCAATAAACCAAACAGTATGACCGTGCCTCGTCTACAACTTCAGTAGTGTTTGGCGGGTTATTTGGGATACCATTTGTATTTTGTTTTTGCAAAATAGTCAGGCTTAATCCCAGTTTGTTGTTTTTATAAAAAACAACTATTTATTAGTGGGGAATGTATGGCATAGCTTACTGAAATGAGTCTAGAATGATGTGTGCTAAGTTTCGTGAGGATCCGTTTGCTATAGCTCCCATATATATTTCCGTCCAATTTTATATAAATGGTGCACCAAACTCCTAATATTTGTCCGATTAACATGAAATTTTGCACAACGTATCAAACTGAGACTTCAATGACGTTATTGGAGTTTGTTGAAATTGGTGCCATAGCTTCCATATGTATTTCGAACGGGTGTCTGATTGAAACTGAACGTTTAACAGTGCGGCGTATCGAATAGCGTGCGTCAATTTTGCTATAAATCGTTTTCCATAAATTTGTCCTATGGTACGCAGACGACTCTAAATCTGCCCGAATCAAATTAAATTTACCACAGGTTGCAGAAAGACATGAGGACGTTTCCTTCGAGGGAACATTTACATTCAATGTACAATATACCCAAAGTGGTGAAGGGTATCATATAGTCGGCCCAGTCCGACTTTACTACTTTTCTTACAGGTTTAAACATATTTTTGCAATGACCATCAATAGGCGTGGATTTTTTAAAAATATTTTTTTTTCAAGAGAACAGATAAATTTTAGTCATGTCCTTTGAATGTGTTCTCCTTTCTATTAAAAACCAATATAACCTAAATGTACAATATTTCTCCAGTAATTTTGTGAAAATATTTAACAAATTCTTGTAAACAATTGTTAATTAATCATTGAAAACGCAACACATGGCAGCGCCACTACACTTTTTTTGCAGTACACAAACATTTTTTTATGATTAATTAAATTGAAACAATAACAGGCCAACAAAAAAAGTCATGTTCTCATGTTATTCGAGAATTTTTAGTGGGTGTTAAAATGTTTTCAGAGCAGTTTTTTTTCGTGGATGTCTTGTCCCAAAAATAACAATTTATTACCGAAATAAAAAGTGACGGCTGCCAACAATAATTAAACGAAGAAGAAACAAGAAATTTTGTTTCTAAAGAATTTCCTTATGATGATTGTTTGCAAAATAATTGCAAATATGTGAATTACAATGAATTCCAAGAATTCCTCTGAGTGAAATAAAATCAAATATTTTTCATATATTTGCCATTTTTAGTTGCATGAAATGTCAGAATATGGTGATGAATAATTCCATCATTATAACTATGATAATACACAAGTGCAACCAATACACATATATGTGCATTAGTGTTTCATATGCATACGTGTATCTTCTCTAAATGTGTGTGTGTGTGTCTATGTGCAGCTGTATAAGTAATTTTAATTAAATTCTTAATTACGCGTACGAATGCCATAAATTCATTAAATGCAATTCTCACATACGAAAATAAGCAACTTCTCAGGCAAATGCCTACACAATTTACAAACACACACACATACATACACAGGCATACAAACTCATGTACAGATAAAGAATTTTCTTCAACTTGTCAGTCCTCGTTTTTGTTTTTCTCACACACAAACTCTCTATCAAACTTAAGAAAAACTGCAATAACCTCACACACTATTACACACGGAACGTCTGTCAGCCATTGGAAGCAAAACGTGCTGCGGTTTTTAGCTAGACATGAAATATTTGATGATTACCAGTCAGTTAGACAGTCAGTCAGCCAAGCAGCCAAACCAACCAACCTTCTACACAATAAAAGTCACTCATTGCCACATTAAAAAAAGTTGTCGTAGTCGTCGATAAAAGCATTCCTTTGGAGCAGGCACACATACACACACAGAGGCACATCCATAAAGACTCCAATTCATCCCAGACAATAAGGAAGTTTTTGTGGAAGAATGTGCATTCTTTATTGTAGAATTAAACGCCAGTTTTTTTTTATCGAGAAGATACGAACTTCTAATATCGAGAGTAAGACACTAGACAACAAAAGTATCACCGCACTGAGGTCTTGAAAAAATTTAATTTTTTAAAGAATAGCTTTTCAAGAGTCACACAAGGCATGGATTTCCCAAGGACATAACAGCGTAGACTTTCCAACAGCAGAGGATAAAAAAGGAAATACAATGACAAAATAATATTAAAGCCAGTAAGGAAAGTAGTAAAGTCGGACTGGGCCGACTATATGATACCATGAATATTGTACATATGTATCCTTACAATTGCATGCCAATATTCCCAAATTTCGTGCAAATCGAAGAATATATAGGGTGCACTACTTAACTAAAATCGGGCGAAAATATATATGGGAGCTATATCTAAACCTGAACCGATTTTCTCGAAACTTAACACACATCGTTCTACACCTAATTCAGTACACTATATCGAATTTCGTGCAAATCGGAAGATATATAAGGACTTTGGTACACCATTTACATTAAATCGGACGAAAATATATATGGGAGCTATGTCGAAATCTAAACCGATTTTCCCAAAACTTACCACTCATCATTCTAGACTCAATTCAGTACGCTATGCCAAATTGAAAGATATATAGGGACTTTGGTCCACCATTTACATTATATCGGTCGAACATATATATGAGAGCTATATCTAAATCTGAACCGATTTTCATGAAACTTTGCACACCTCATTCTAGACTTAATTCAGTGCGCTATGCCAAATTTCGTGCAAATCGGAACATATATAGGGACTTTGATCGAACATTTACATTAAATCGGTCGAACATATATATGGGAGCTATATCTAAACCTGATCCGATTTTCAAGAAATTTTACACACATCATTCTAGACCTAATTCATTACGCTATGTCAAATTTCGGAAGATATGAAGGGACTTTGATAAATCATTTACATTAAATCGGACGAAAATTTATATGGGAGCTATATCTAAATCTGAACCGATTTTCAAGAAATTTTACACACATCATTGTAGACTCAATTCAGTGCGCTATGCCAAATTTAGTGCAAATCGGAACAAATATAGGGACTTTGGTCGAACACTTGCATTAAATCGGTCGAACATATATATGGGAGCTATATCTTAATCTGAACCGATTTTCAAGAAATTTTACACACATTATTCTGGACTCAATGCAGTACGCTATGCCAAATTTCGTGCAAATCGGAACATATATAGGGACTTTGGTTCACCATTTACATTAAATCGGTCGAAAATATATATGAGCTATATCTAAATCTCAACCGAAATTTTACACACATTATTCTAGACTCAATTCAGTACGCTATGCCAAATTTCGTGCAAATCGGAAGATATAATGGGTCTTTGTTTGGTAAACCGTTTACATTAAATCGGACGAAAATATAAATGGGAGCTGTATGTAAATCTGAACCGATTTTTCCCAATTTCAATAGGTTTCGTCCTTGGGCCAAACAAATGAACTGTGCCAAACTTCATCCAATTCGGATTATAAATTCGACCTGTATTTTGTTTACAATTTAACATGGACGGACATGCATAAATCGACTTAGAAAGTGATTCTATGCATATTTTCAAAAGGAACCATGTGTCTATCTCGTTTTCTTTTGCCTGTTACAAACATATGCACAAAGACATAATACCCTGTACCACAGTGTGGTGAAGGATATAAATACGTATTTAAAAATATGGTCACAAGGGTTTGTTTTTAAATTAATTTCGTCAATTTTCGCCTGTGAAGGCCTTTTTAAAAAGTTCACAAAAATATTTCCCTCAGAGACATTCCCTCCCTCTTCATCATCATCAAAATTAGTATACTTTACTAATACGAATTTTTATAAGCCACCATTCATATGAGACATAAGAAATATTTTCAATAAAAATAAAAAATACAATCAATATTAAACTTCTATAAATAGCAAACATTTTTATTTGATTTTAATCTCGGTAATAAAATAATTTCCATGCGTAAAACATTTAAAGATTCAGCTAACCCTATTTTTCATAATTCTTTCTCCCACTACCAAATTCTCCCACTTCTTCTTTTTCAGAAAGTCATATCAATTACAGTTATTAAAATGTACATAAAGAAACAAATCTCACATAAAATAAATCTAACTAACAATTTAAGGCACAGACACACACTCGAACACAAAATGAGCTTTGTCATTCGAATTTCTAATGCACTGAAGAGACTGACAGCCGGCAGGCGGGCGAGCGATTCAGACAGACAAATGTTGCTTTCATTAATCGAAATGTTAATACTCGCTGAACTTTTTTTGTAAGAATAAATGAATGGCGGACGCTTTTCACTTGGTAAATATGGCCTTTAGTGGGCCACGCGTTACGATTCACTTGAAATTGTCTAATGGTGTTTGACACACTCGTACAGACACACACACACACAAGCACACACTCAGATGAGCTTGCATATATTGTATTGAGTATATCATAAACAATGCTATAAAGAAGCAATCAACAACTGGCTATGGCTATCCGGCAAATATAAAGTGCAACATGTAAGGGAAGGGGGGAGGGTGATGGTGAGGCAGCTAAGTTAAAGCAAATAAATAGCCATAAATTTAAATTAAAATTGAAATGGTATTGGAATGGAATGGGAAAACCCCCCTTCGGCAATTCAATGTGCTCTTTAGGGGACGAGAGAGGCAAAGTGGTTTCAATAGAACTGCATTGTTGTAATGCTTTTTTCGATGAAACAGTTAAGTAATGAGTGACAGGCAATTAGATTAAGATTTAAGTCAAATTTACGAAGTCAGAAACGATTGGGGATTTTTTCTGGAAAGATGAAATAGAATTGGGTAGAAAAAATTCTTTAAAATCTAACCTTCTAGTGGACTCTACAAATATACTTTAAAACCAGTAAGGGAAGTAGTAAAGTCAGATGGGGCCGACTATATGATACCCTTCACCACTTTGGTTGAATCCTAAAAGACGTCGTTCTTTTAAAGACCATTAACATGACATTTCATCCATAAACATGTCATTCTGCAACCTATACCAAATTTTTCAGTTGATCAGATGTATAGTTGCTTCTTACAATGGAACAAAATTATGTAAATCAATAAAAGCTATATCGAAATCTAAACCGTTTCATCGAAACTTGTCACAGGTTAGGTTATACTAATCTCAGTATGTTTTGTGCATATCGGCCACATTTTGAGCTCTTGGTGCCTAATTTACTTAAAATCGGAAGAAAATATATATGGGAGCTCTATTCAAATCTGCACCGATTTCAACAAAACTTTCCACACGCTAGGTTATACTAATTCCTGTACGTTGTGCAAAATTTTGTACCAAACGGCCTAACTAAGGGTCTTTGGTGCACCTTCTATTTTATTGGTTGTACAAAATTTTCTATCAATTTTGAGTAAAATCGGACGAAAATATATATATAGAAGCTATATCTAAATCTGAACCGATTTCAACGAGACTTGCCAGAGGTTAATTTATATTAACTACAGTTCATTGTACAAAATTGTGTGGCAATCGGACAAAATTTGGGTCTTTAGTGCACAATTTACATAAAATCTAAAGAAAATATATATAGGAGCTATGTCTAAATCTGAACCGAAACTTAGCACACATCACTCTAGTCTAGAGTTTGGTGCAGATTTTATATCTAACTTCTAGGTTATACTAACTTCAGTACACTATGCCAAATTTTGTGCAAATCGAAAAATATTTAGGGACTTTGGTACACTATCTACATTAAATCGGATGAAAATATATATGGGAGCATATCTATATCTGAACCGATTTACACGAAACTTAACACACATCATTGGTGGACTTTGGTGCACCATTTACATTAAATCGGACGAAAATATATATGGGAGCTATATCTAAATCTAGACCGACTTTCAGGAATCTTAACACACACCATTCTAGATCTAATTCTGTGCGCTATGCCAAATTTCGTGCAAATCGAATAGGGACACCATTTATCTAAAATCGGGCGAAGCTATATATGGGAGCTGTATCTAAATCCTAACCGATTTTCAGAAAACTTCACACACACCATTCTAGATCTAATTCGGTGCGCTGTGCCAAATTTCGTTCAAATCGAAAGATATATAGGGACTTTGGGGCACTATTTACATTAAATCGGACGAAAATATACATGGGAGCTATATCTAAATCTAAACCGATTTTCAGGAAACTTTACGTACGTCATTCTAGGATTACTGCAGTAAGCTATGCCAAATTTCGTGCAAATCGATATATATATATATATATGTGTGCTTTGGTGCACCATTTACCTAAAATTGGACAAAATTATATATGGGAGCTATATCTAAACTTGAACCTATTTTTTCCAATTTCAATAGTGTTCGTCCTTGTGCTATATAAATGATAAATGCGACCTGTAATTGGTTTACAATTGAACATCAACAGACGGACGGACATGCATGAATCGACTCAGAAAGTGATTATATGCATATTCTCAAAAGGAACCATGGGCCTATGAAAGCCTCCCCACTTCAGCTCGTCTATGAAAGACTCCCTGCTTCAGCTCGTCTATGAAAGACTCCCTGCTTCAGCTCGTCTATGAAAGACTCCCTGCTTCAGCTCGTCTATGAAAGACTCCCTGCTTCAGCTCGTCTATGAAAGACTCCCTGCTTCAGCTCGTCTATGAAAGACTCCCTGCTTCAGCTCGTCTATGAAAGACTCCCTGCTTCAGCTCGTCTATGAAAGACTCCCTGCTTCAGCTCGTCTATGAAAGACTCCCTGCTTCAGCTCGTCTATGAAAGACTCCCTGCTTCAGCTCGTCTATGAAAGACTCCCTGCTTCAGCTCGTCTATGAAAGACTCACTGCTTCAGCTCGTCTATGAAAGACTCCCTGATTCAGCTCGTCTATGAAAGACTCCCTGCTTCAGCTCGTCTATGAAAGACTCCCTGCTTCAGCTCGTCTATGAAAGACTCCCTGCTTCAGCTCGTCTATGAAAGACTCCCTGCTTCAGCTCGTCTATGAAAGACTCCCTGCTTCAGCTCGTCTTTGAAAGACTCCCTGCTTCAGCTAGTCTATGAAATACTCCCTGCTTCAGTTCGTCTATGAAAGACTCCCTGCTTCAGCTCGTCTATGAAAGACTCACTTCAGCTCGTCTATGAAAGACTCCCTGCTTCAGCTCGTCTATGAAAGACTCACTTCAGCTCGTCTATGAAAGACTCCCTTTAGTTCGTCTATGAAAGACTCCCTTCAGCTCGTCTTTGAAAGACTCACTTCAGCTCCTCTATGGAAGACACTCTGCTTCAGCTTGTCTATAAAAACTACCCTTTGCTTTTCTATAAAGACTCCCTTCATCACTTCTATAATACCTAAAGACTCTTCTGCTCGTGTATAAAGACTATCTTCGACTTGTCCAGGTCAAATATTAACGATGATATAACCTCATTTCCTTTTAAATATTTTTAATTTTTCATTTTTTTTTTAACTTACCCGACAACATGGGAGCCAATTGCATTGCTCCATTGCCAACCGGATCATGTTTGTCATCATTTTTCATGGGTCCACTGCGGCCGGAAACACAGCTGATGGGTTTTTTGGTTTTCCACAGCTTCATTTTGAAATGATTTCACTTTTGTATTCCCTTACTAAATATTCCAATTTGTTTGTTTTTGAAATGCCAATTTTTGGGTTTTTTCTTCAACACTTTCAAAAAAATATTTCAAATTTTCAAAATTCCTTCAATTTTTTATAAACACAACATCATTTTGGCTTAGGCACTTCTTCTTCTAACTTTTTTTGTTTACTTTGTTTTGAACTTATTTATTTAATAAAATATTTGGAAACTTTGTGTTGTTGTGGTTGTTGTTTTTATTTTAGCCAAAACTCAAAATTGTTTACATTATTTCCAATACAAATACGAAAATTTATCGGTTATGCTATGCGGGAAATAGTGGAGAGAACTTATTTTTGATTTGTATTTTTGTTATTTCTTTATTTTTTGGTTAAGTTTGCTATTTTGTTTTTGTGTTGTTATTGTTGCTGTTGTTTGTATGTTCTTCTTGTTCTTCTTTTACAAAACTGCATTTATTTTTAAATATTTTTTCTTCTCATTTTTTGGTTGTTTGGCTATCTTTGTCATGCTGTGGTGCAAGAATATTCTTCTGTCAGACAACGCTGCTATTTTTTATTTTATAGGTTATACCGTAAAGGGGGATAAATTCCCCCCTTTTCTTTTTTGTATGAAAATCACCAGACAATTCAAATGAACTCAGCGGCGACGACGACGACACAAAACACACTTACGACGTCACTCATTTATATAGAAGACGAGGATGAAGAAGACAAAAAAATAGAAAACTTTGGCACACGTTTTTCGTAATTTTGGCCACCGTTACACTCAGCCCACAAATAAAAAAAAAACTTTTCTCGATACGAAAAGTGAATCAACCATAAAAACTTGAAAATGTTGAAAATTGCGTAGACCGCCGACAAACGAATGAACGAACGAATGACTTGGGTCAGCGTATCCAATATTGGGTATTCATTAGCGTTTTGGTTTTTGTGTTATTTTTTCTGTACCGTGATGTTCACTCAATGTAATTTTTCTTTTTGGTATCACATGAAAAGGAAACCGTTTTCACTTTCAATTTTCAAAAGACCCGAGCGACGAGCTATAATTTATTTCGATTTCAAGCATAAATTTATTTCTTCCGTTACGTTGTTGTTTTTGTCGGTTTTGTTTTTTTTCACAAAATTTTCTTTGAACTCTGTTACACGCTCGATTAGTTCTTATAACGTCACATAATTTTCACAATTTTTTTTCTATTCAATATATTTTCAGGCCCATCATTGCCTTGTTTCCAATTAGAATTTTTCTTCTTCGTTTTCGGTTTTTCTTCACAACAAAAATATACCTTCGACGACCGTCTTTACACGGCCACACGATATTTTATTCTATGGCCACTGATCCCCAAATGAGAACAAGCTGCCAGCTAGTCAGCCACACTCACTCACTGATCTATAACAGCACAAACACACACAAATATTCATAGTTTTCCCCCAAAAAAGGAAGACTTGTAAAGCACTCATACACTTATCGCCTCAATGGCAGGCAGGGCTTCTCACAAAACACTTTTCTTCCTCTTCGGCAAATTGTAAACAAAATAACAACAAACACAACAGTAGATCTCCTCAACAACTGTTGCTTCTTCTTCTTGCTCTCACTTTCATGCTCATTTCCGTTATTCTCCACGGCAATACGAATTTATTCTCGTTGTTGCGAGAGTACTATTTTGTGGAGCAATATATTTTCCCGTTATTCCAACAGTAAACGTTGTTGCTTCATACGCGGCTTTTCGGTGACTAACAGAGACGATTTGTCATCGGCATTGTATAGGACTCTATGTCGTCTGCTCTGTTGGCATGGCTACAGAGAGTGACGTTAGCGTCGCTGCGGCGTAATGTATTGGCGCCGGGGTTTCCTTTTCATTGGGTTTTGTTTGTGTGTGCTTTGTTGTCCGTTGATAAACGAATGAGGGATTGTGTGTGTAAGTTGTTTTTGTTTTGCTAGGCATGAAACATGTTGATGGAAATAAACATGGCTGAGGGGTTGTGTCTCGGCTAAATAAATGTTGCGTACACATACTTCAATGTTGCATTGAATTAAGTAACAGGTGGAAATATCAGTAAGCCGATTTTGAAGACGAGGATTTTTTAAAGAATATTTTTAAGCAAAAATATAGAGAGTGGATTTTTTAAAGAATATTTTTAAGCAAAAATATAGAGCGTGGAATTTTTAATGAGCATATATGAGGAAAAAATGTATGGGGTTAATTTTTAAAGAATAGTTTTTAAGCAAAAATATATGGTATGTTTTTAAGATATATATAAGGCTTAGATTTTATAAAAATATTTTTTAAGAAATATATAAGGCTTGGATTATTTAAAAATATTTTTTAAGAAATATATAAGGCCTGCATTTTTAAAAACATTTTTATAAGCAAAAAAATAAAATTTGAATAAAATACTTGCCCACCTCACCTATAGGAAATTCGAAATGTAAATTGCCAAAACTCTCCATCTACATCTTCGAGATTTAAACACAATAATAAAATTAAAACAAAAATAAATATGAGGAAACCATTACCTGTAATATCGGTCAAATAATTTTATTTTGGATATTTGCCATTAAAATGGAAATTGTCATTACTGCACTGTGACAACTTCATTTGCCACATTTTGGCAAAGACTCCATGAAATTTGAATTAGAAATGTTTATGTTTTCTTGAAGACACATTTATACATACACAGCTACTAGATTTCTTGTGTTTTTTATCTTTATGGTAATTTGATTTCCTCTAAAAATATCAAATTTTATGCGGTCATGCGTTGATGATGTCTATAATAAATATTAAATAGTCGTGCACATCCCATACCATGCCCATTGAAGTGTCAAATAAATATGTCAGCATAATGAAAAACCAACAGTGAGGAGTGATTCGAGCAAGGCAAGTGCTTGGGATTTTTTTTTCTATCCGTGTGTTGAACATAAATAATTTTGAATTGAGAATTTACCTGTAGAATAATGATCTGGTCCATAATATAGCCATAATTGGATGTTTAATAAAGTATAGAAATAAATTTTGGAGGAGAATAACTAAAAATGGAGTTGCATCAAATTAAGAAGTTTGGCAAATTTAAATTTTTATTTCATTTTCTACCAAATAGAATTTAGATATGGAAGTGAAGATTTCATTAAATAACGAAATGTTAATCCGTAATCTTAGTCAACGGATGACATATTCACACTGAGGGAATGTATATATGTGGTATCGGTTTTTTCCCCTGTGTACCACAAAAATGGGGTGACAAATATTTCCATGCGCAGCACTTTAAATTTAAATGAAATGAAGTGACAAAAGTTCAAAGAAAATACCGAAGCTGTACACATTTGTTGACTGTTTGGATAACATAGATACTCTATCACTGAAATAAATTTCAATATCCAAATACATAAATGTCAATCGTTAAATTGTTTCAATACTATAAAAATTGAATACTAAAAACAAATGAGTGTTAAATGTTTGTCGATTTGGGGGTAGTGATATGTACAAGAATACGTTTGATACGGAATGCAGTGTATTTTAGACGTCAGTACCTTGACCATTTTTAGTTCCGTTCCAGATCCTGAATAAATCTACAAATTTAAAAGTTTTGCAACCTTTTACCCGAAACCCATTCATGTATCCAAAAAAACTATTAAAATTTTGGAACAACTCTAGTTTAGGAAAAACGCACAGATTTTTTCTGATTTTTTTTCAGAGGTAGGTATTTTTACCCTATATTTTTTTCTTGGGGGACGTACTCGGTTACCTGGTTATTAAACCCGGAAGTGAGGGTACCCGTACTGGGTTATACCCGGTTAATATAAAATGGGTATCATTTTAAAGCTTATAAAAATACCTTTCCATTGAGTTCTGATGTGTGTTACCTCAAATCTTTGAAGATACAGTCAAAAAACTGGGTTTTGGACCCCGATTTTTTTGAAAAACCAACATCGGCTACGCGACATAATCTCTTGTTAAATATAATAGTTTTTTTTTTTTGGATGACCGGCCTTCGGCCGGGGATTTAAAATTTTCTCCTATGGACAGATACCAAAACCAGCTACGCGACAGAAACTCCTTTTAAATAGAATATTTTTTGTGTAGCCGGTCTTCGGTCGAGGCTTTAAAACTTTCTCCTATGGACATATACCCACATCGGCTACGCGACAGAATCTCCTGTTATATAGAGTAGTTGTTTGGGAGGCCGGCCTTCGGCCGAGGATTTAAAACTTTCTCCTATGGACAGATACCAACATCGGCTACGTGACAGAATCTTCTTTTAAATAGAATAGTGTTTTGGGTGGGTAAAATATTAGCGTGGATTTTTATACCCTATACAACTATGTTGTCAGGGTGTTATAGCTTTGTGCATGTTATATAGAATAGTTCTTTTGGGAGGCCGGCCTTCGGTCGAGGATTTGAAACATTCTCCTATGGACAGATACCAACACCGGCTACGTGACAGAATCTTCTTCTAAATAGAATAGTGTTTTGGGTGGGTTAAATATTAGCGTGGATTTTTATACCCTATACAACTATGTTGTCAGGGTGTTACAGCTGTGTGCAGCCCCAAGAGTTTGTAACGCCGCGAAATATTGGTCCTAGACCCACCGATCATCATATCTCGACTAGCTAAGTCGATCTAGACATTAGTGTCTGTCCGTCTTCCATTATATTTTGTAAACAGGATACAGGCCACAATTATGGACCAATCTTCACGAAATTTTGTATGTAGGATGGGTTCTGGCGAATGAGGACCCCTATTATTTCTGGTAAAGATCGGTTAATATTTAGGCGGTGAAATGGACTAAATACTAATTTTTTGTCGATTTTTCTGGTCGTTCCAGAGGCCGCAATTATGATCCGAACATCGTGAAATTTTACATGGAAAAGGGGATCGGGCCAAAGAATAAGCATGTCGATCTTTAGGTCAATATTTAGCAGGTCAAATGGACCCTGACTTTTGTGGAGTGGCTGACCTTTCAATTGATACCAATTATATTGTCGTATGTTCTCCGATGTGGGAGTTACACTTAAATATTTACAGGTGCTATTCAGATATTATTTAGTAACCCATTTCCACACCAGAGGGCGGAAGTATAACGCTGATCGATTTGAAATTTTCCATGGGGTTCCAGTTATGGTCAAGGACAGCGCTTATAATTTTCGATGATTATCAGATAATAACTTTGGGATGAAGTGGACCGAAAACATAATTTTTTGCAATTTTTCGAATCGATCTGTAGGCCACAGTTATAAGCCGATCATCACCATACAACCCACGCTAAAGTCAATCTGGACAAGTAATAAGAAGGGCTGTACTGAATATTAGTAATATTCGGAAAATATGTCAGTGTATGGAAGATTTGCTGTTGACCTCTAATCGGGCAAGAGGGTGCAAATGTCACGAAATATTTCCCAGGCTCGAAATAAACTTCCTTAGAAATTGAGAACACCGTTGTATTTGTGTAGGGTATCGTATGGTCGGCTCCGGCCGACTATACTGCTCCGCTTACTGGTTTAATAATTATTGTTTGAATATAAGCGTAGATTTCGAATATTTTTTTTAGTATAAGCGTAGATTTTTTTAAATTATTTATTTTCGGTATAAGATTTAAATAATATTTTTTTCAATATAAGCGTGATGTTTTAGGAGGAAATAGAACGTATCAAGCAAAGCCATTGTTGTTTGTTACTTAGATAAATTGTGTGATTTTCGAACATTTTACTCAATTTAGATTTGATGGTATAATCCCACAGAACAATGGCAATTAATTGTCTATAAGCGCCATTTAATTTCAAACTATTTTAGATGTTTTGTTCTTTCCAAATAACATTTCACCAATTGGAGTTTTTCCGATTCATTTGTTTTCAACTTTCACTCATCACTGGTGTCAACTACAACAAAAACGATTCAAATTAAATAATGACGATATTGAATGAAAACCCCACCTGCATTATTATGTCACAATACACGTAAGAATAAACATAAATAAAATAGCACATGACTTAATTTTATTTAAATAGGAATACTTTTTCTAAATTGATTCTATGTAGTGCCTATGCCAGTAGAGATGACACAATTTTAAAATTTTTATATTAAAAACTGAGATTATAAACAAAAAACATACATTTATATGGAAACTACATCATAACAGGGGGTATTCAAATGAATTAATTTACGACGCGTCTTCCATTGTAAGGTTGCTCGAATACTCTCTCTAAGGTTTAGAAAAAAATTTTCAAAATCTCTAAAATTTCGAATGAAGTTTGTTGTTTTCAGAATCCCATTTTAGCTGGTCAAATAAAATTAAAAATTATTAATAAAATTATTTGTCTCCTAGGCTTTATTCACCACCAACTCCCGGTATGCATAGGGTTTAGGATGCTCAATGTTTCGTTCTTAGTTTGGATTTTATATGTAAGTCAAAAATTGTTATAGTAATTTTAAGAAACCTTGTGTAAACGATGCTTTACATGCGTCATGCGTATGTTTATCTGTTTATAACGTGGTATTCAGATTGAGGACTATTTACAATTTGTAAGCAACTTATTTCCGTCCACCTGATTTCATATTATCTGTGATAAATATTTATAAAAATTGTAAATTTATGTTTATTTTGATGATTACCATGTGGCAGATTGAAACAAACTAGCATACAATCAGAATTTCGAAGTTCCGTATTTATGATAGCAGCCATCTGTTTGAGCTATTGTTGGGTGGCGTCATGCTTTTTTACCATTTCTGTTTATTCTTGCGAACAGAAGTTTAGTCAGATTCTGAAGTTGTGTTCTGTTTCAATGTAAACTTTCAATAAGTACGTATAGAAACATTTAAATTAAACACAAATTTAATGAAAACCAGTGAACGCAGCAGTATAGTCGGACGGGGCCGACCATATGATACCCTACACAATTAAAAAGAAAACTTTCTGCGGTTCTATATTCTGAGCCTGGGCAATATTTCATGATATTTGCACATTTTTTACCGATTATAGATCTTGAATATTGATCGATCATCATCTAAACAGCCGCTCTAAGTATCCCCTTCACCTTGTAAAATATGTGATGTTCTGCATATAATAATTGCCTCTAGAGCGACTAGAAAATCTGACAACAATTACAATTTTCGGTTCATTGCACCCCCTGAATGGAATCTCAACTTTACCGCAAACTATACGCGTCGTCCTTGGCCATAATCGGAACTTTATGTACAATTTCAAAGCGATCAGCACGACATTTCCGTTCTCTAATGGGGTAATATTAATACTATGCACATAGTCACCTTGACCTAATTACGTATAACTCCCACATCAGAGTACATACAATCATATAATTGGTATCAATTTAAAGGTCTTGGATATACGATCAACCTTTCGGGTATATGTCCTTCAGGAGCAAGTATATACGCCCCAGAATAAAAATTTCGTAATTTTTCTCACAGAAGTCTGGGTCCATTTGACACGCTAAATATTGACCGATCTTTATCAAAACAGGCATGCTTATTCTTTTGCCCGACCCCCCTCTCCATGTAAAATTTTACGATGTTCGGACCATAGCTGCGGCCTCTGGAGAGCCCAGAAAAACCGACAAAAATTAAGTATTTGGTACATTTCATCCCCTAAATATTAACCGATCTTTACCAAAAACAATAGGGTTCTTCATTGACCAGAACCCATCCTACATGCAAAATTTCGTGAAGATTGGTCCATAACTGTGGCCTGTATCGTGTTTACAAATTATAATGGACATA
>NW_026887406.1:0-8780 GCF_032173495.1 Musca vetustissima
CAACAGGTGCTAAATGTGGTGCAACACGACGAAGGATTGAAGGCACCACAAACAATTCCAAACAAAAGTGTCGAGCTGTTGATTTAAGAGTGCAAGGTGATTTTTTTTGTTTCATTTTCTTCTGGTTGTTTCTTCATTTGTTTTCCTCCCTCCCTGTTCTGGTTTTTTTGTTCTTATCCCACTTTTACTGTTTGTTGTGGTTCTTTTTACCAGAACTTTTTACAACTTAAACGTAATGTAACATGCAACCAATCTGCTTCTCACTCCCTCCCCCTCTCATGTCGTACTAAATAACATTACTACTAACCGAACAGTTTTTCGCTGTTATGTTTGCATTTGTAAGTTGGTGTTTTTTTCTTTTCAACTTTAACACGCACAAAAATTTTACTTTTTTCATTTGGTTGGAATTAGTGTACCCGTAGCCGCGACGAAATGGAAGAAAATCGTAACTTTATGCTACAGATTTTATTTTTTTAAATCACTAAATCGAAATTAAATTTGATTGCAGAATTTTTATAGACATTTTTGTGGCGAAGTTAAATTTTAACAATTAATTGATTTTGATTGAAGGATTAAAAATTGTTATAAATAATCTGCTTAGAAAAAATTATGCAGAAATCGTTTCAGAGGATTCTATCTTGGAATTGAATAGACAAATTGATAACACAAATTGGAGAGGCAAGAAGTAAAAATTAGACAGAGTCATAATCTGGAAAAATAGTTTTAATCTTCCTACAATATAGGACCATCGGGATGACCTGTAAAGTTCAACATCCACCTCTATGTTCTAAATGTTCAAAATATATTTTCGAAAACACCTTATTATAAAATAGAACATTTTTGATGGTTATAAAAGTACAACGCTTTCTGATATAGGTACCTACACGTTTGATTATTACCCACAGAGTTAATTAAGACATTAATTTAAATAGAATACAAAATTGGTTCTCCCGAAGACTTCCAATTAAAAAAGAACTTTCTTCATAGTTAAAATTAAAATGTAGGTACTTAATGGCTAATAAAACTTACCACCATGTTACACCTGTGCTGCACCTGAAATAAAAATAAGATTCATTACTATAATTTCAAACGCTTCAAGGTATAATAAAAAACAATGTTCTGAAATTACCGGCACATGGCAGAGAAGCAAAAACACTTGAACTAAAAGTTGAATGCCTTAGCATAGAAAACAGTGGCACGTGTTATTCTCACCACTCATAAGAATTCTTATAAATTTTTTACATTAAACCAGTAAGGAAAGTAGTAAAGTCGGACTGGACCGACTATAAGATACCCTTCCTTCACCACTTTATGTATATTGTACATATGTACCATAACAATTTCATGTCAATGTTCAATCGGGCAGATTTAGAATCGTTTGCGTACAATGGGACAACTTTATGGAAATCGATTTATAGCAATATAGCCTCAATCAGACACCCGTTCGAAATATATATGTTACGTTGTGCAAAATTTCGTGTCAATCCGACAAACATTAGGAGTTTGATGCACCATTTACCTAAAATCGGATGAAAATATTTACGTGGGACCTATATCTAAAGCTGAACCGATATTATCGAAACTAAACACACCTCATTCTAGACTCAATTTAGTACGCTATGCCAAATCTGGTAGAAATAGAAAGATATATAGGAATTTTGGTCAAAATCTGAACCGATTTTCAGGTTCATCATCAATCAACATTCTAGACTTAATTTAGTACGCCATGCCAAATTTCGTGAAAATCGAAGGATATATATATATGAGTTATATCTAAATCTGAACCAATTTTCACGAAACTTGGCACACATCATTCTGAACTTAATTCAGTACGCTATGCTAAATTTCGTGCAAATCGAATGATATATAGTGACTTTGGTGAGCCATTTACCTAAATTGGACGAAAATATATATCCTAATCTGACCCGATTTTCTCGAAACTTAACACTCATCATTCTAGGTTTAATTCAGTACGACATGCCAAATTTCGTGCAAATCAAAAGATATATAGGGATTTAGTGCACCATTTACATAAAATCGGACGAAAATATACATGGGAGCTATATCTAAATCTGAACCGATTTTCACGAAACTTGGCACATATCATTCTGGACCTAAGTCAGTACGCTATGCCAAATTTCGTACAAATCGAAAGATAAATAAGCAATTTGGTACTTATATCGGACGAAAATATATATGGGAGCTATATCTAAATCTGAACCGATTTTCACCAATTTCAATAGGGTTTGTCCCTGGGCCAAATAAGTGACTTGTGCCAAATTTCCAAATCGGATTATAAATGCGGCCTTTACAATTTAACATCTACAGACGGACGGACAGACGGACATGCATAAATCGATTCAGAAAGTGATTCTATGCATATTCTCAAAAGGTACCATGTGTCTATCTCGTTTCCTTTTGACTGTTACAAATATATGCACAAAGACATAATACCCTGTACCACAGTGTGGTGAAGGGTGTAAAAAGGTGTGCTTTAAAGAATAGTTTTACTATTCGGATGGTTTCCCTAAAAATATTCTTTAAAAATCCACGCCTATAAATGGGCTAGTTTCTCTAAAATTATTCTTTAAAAATCCACGCCTATAAATGGGCTAGTTTCTCTAAAATTATTCTTTAAAAATCCACGCCTATAAATGGGCTAGTTTCTCTAAAATTATTCTTTAAAAATCCACGCCTATAAATGGGCTAGTTTCTCTAAAATTATTCTTTAAAAATCCACGCCTTTTTGTATGGGATAATTTCTCTAAAAACCTTCTTTGAAAATACACACCTATAAATGGGATAATTTCCCTAAAAATATTCTTTAAAAATCCACGCCTATATTTTGGGATAATTTCTCTTGAGGGAACCCCCCCCCCCATTCTCCATTTCAATTTTTCAAGATTTTTAATAAGCTGGTAAATCAATACCAATGCTTGTTAAGGTTTGTAACGTTGCACACATATAATTGAAGATTTAAAAGAGAAGAAAAATAATTAACAAATAATTTTTGTTATTGTTTTGTTGTTGTTTTTTGTAATTATTTTGATGGCGGGCATGATAACTCCTCACTGGAAAATCGGAATCCGAAAATTCCAACGTTGTTAGAAAGAGTACATGTCTGGCTCTCGTATGAACTAGGATTATTGACTTCGCTCTAAAATTAACAAAATGGTGGACCTTCGAAAAAATATTTTTGGAAAATCGCCGATTTTTTACCAAAAACCAATTTAAAAAATAAGGAAGATCTTCACTGATTGGCTTTATCCTAGTTCATACGAGAGCTATACACTCCCAGAGAAACGTTGCAAAATTTGGAACCGATTGGATTATTAGTTTTTGAGTTATCGTGCTCGCCATTCGCAAAAAAATGTTTAGAGAAAAAGGCGTTTAAAGTTTGAGAAGCCCTTCAGCCGTCACTTGATGCTGACACAATAAATCGGCTATATCTTCAAGAGTTCTTGAGATTTTCACTTGAAATTTTGTAGAGACATTCGAGATTCGAATTATATCAACAAAAATTTTGACCCCGAGAATGGAGGGGGGGGGGGGGTCCCCTTAAAACAAACCTCGTATTTTCTTTAAAACTTTGCTGACCCAAAAAAAAAATGTCATTTCCCCTATTTCACCTAAACGCTTTAAATAAAAATGTCAATTTCTTAACATTTGTTTTGCGATTTCAAAAATATATTTTTAACTCAATTTCTTTTCAAACAACAGTACACAAATCAATCGTCAAGTTTATTGTTTTCAATAGATGACAAATTGCATACAAAATGTTTTCTGTTTAAATAATCGTTATGCAGATACAGATACACACATACATATGTATGTGTGTTTATCACCATAAATATTTTTTGACTTCGTTTTTTGTGTTTTTTTTTAAATAATTTTTAGAAATTAGTTAGTTTAAATGTGCTAACACACAACCAGTCACTAATTATAGGTATTTAATACGTAACGGCACTACTCGTCGAACTTAATGTTGCCACATATTTAATGAACTGCAAAAAACAGAAATGAAAGAATAGCAACAACAAAAATATTTTAAACATAAACCATCAATATTGAATAAATGAATGAAACAAAGAAAACGAAATGACCAAAGAAACGAAAGGTAAAAGGTTAATTTCTTCAGAGAGTGAGAGACAGATGACATGAAACGAAATGAGAAAATTTTAAATTATTAAACAAGAAAAAAAAAGAAATACAAAAACAAAGTAACAGAAATTTTCAAAACTCATCAAAAGTTAGGTAATCGTTAAACGGACTAATTAAGTCGATGTCAATCATTAGTCGACCATGCCATGTGACCGACCGACCGATTGCAGCTGTGTTTGTATTATTTTTACAAATGGTTGCAAATTTCTTTTTTTGCGGTCAATTAATTTTCTTTCACGAAAAAATGATTTGAAAGAGTTATTGAAATATTTACGCCAAAATACATCATGTATGAACGAGAGCTAGCTGAAGACAACTTATATTTTTTAACATTCACAAGATGGCGGAAATTCATTGGGCACCTAACAACTTACCGAACCAATTAATTATTGTTATTAGAATTGGTCTGGATCTATATAGGTTAGTATGTACTTATTTTATAAGATATCAGCGAACATTTTATGAAGGGAAAATGAATTTTGTATGAGCCCCTCAATGCACACATCCGATGTTCCAGTGAGGAGTTATCGAAAATAAGGACTTTTCTTTGAACACAAAAAACAACAACAACAAATTTTAGTAAATTATTTTTTTTCCTTTTTTAATCTTCAAATATATATGTGGAAACTTACAAACCTTAACAAGCATTCATTTACCAGCCCATTTAAAATCTTAAAAATAAAAAATCAAAAAAAAGGGGGGGGGGTTCTTTTAAAGCCTTAGGTAGGCAGACATTTTGGCCGCAGACCATGGGCATTCCAAAAGGACTCAGCACGAGCGACCCATGAATGGTTACAAAAAGAGGTTCATTGCTTCATTTCCAGCTCACACCACACTGTGGTACAGGATATTATGTCTTTGTGCATATGTTTGTAACAGGCAAAAGGAAACGAGATAGACCCATAGTTCCTTTTGAGAATATGCATAGAATCACTTTCTGAGTCGATTTATGCATGTCCGTCCGTCCGTCCGTCTATTGGTGTTAAATTGTAAACAAAGTACAGGTCGCACTTATAATCCGATTTGGATGAAATTTGGCACAACTGACTTGTTTGGCCCAAGGGCGAACCCGATTGAAATTGGGAAAAATCGGTTCAGATTTAGATATACCCATATATATTTTCGTCCGATTTAAGGTAAATGGTCCACCAAAGACCGACAGATATATATGTCGATTTGCACGAAATTTAGTACAACGTACTGAATTGAGCCTAAAATGATGTCTGCCAAGTTTCGTGAAAATCGGTCCAGATTTAGATATAGCTCCCATATATAGTTGCGTCCGATTTCATATAAATGGTGCACCAAAGTCCCTATATATCATTCGATTTGCACGAAATTTGGCATAACGTACTGAATTGAGCCTAGAATGATGTCTGTCGGTCCAGATTTAGATATAGCTCCCATATATATTTTCGTCCGATTTCATGTAAATGGTGTACCAAAGTCCCTATATATCTTTCGATTTGCACGAAATTTGGCATAACGTACTGAATTGAGGCTAGAGTGATGTCTGCCATGTTTCGAGAAAATTGGTCCAGATTTAGATATATAGTTTCGTCCGATTTCATGTAAATTGTGCACCAAAGTCCCTATATATTTATCGATTTGCACGAAATTAGAATAACTTAACATGTGACAAGTTTCGTTGAAATCGGTTCATATTTGGATATAGCTTCCATATATATTTTCGCCTCATTTTAAGTAAATTGGCCATCAACCTCCTCATGTTAATCAGGTTGCCATCAAATTTTGCACAACGTACAAAATTGAGCATCAAATTACGTAGTTGCGTTTTCCTGATAGTGGAATAATTTTATCGCAATTAATTCCCGTGTTCCCAAATGAATAGAT
This sequence comes from Musca vetustissima, assembly GCF_032173495.1. Taxonomy (NCBI): domain Eukaryota; kingdom Metazoa; phylum Arthropoda; class Insecta; order Diptera; family Muscidae; genus Musca; species Musca vetustissima. Next base: position 6,016 of record NW_026887406.1, read on the forward strand.
GTAGTACCGACGACAAATGTGCACTTAATCGATCCAGCTATTCTCATGTGTACCTTCTTTTCTTAAACAACCTAAGAGCTTGTAAAAGTACAGATCGAATTCATGGACTATCGGTTAAGGAGATAAAACGGACCAAAATTTATTTTTTTCTTTTTTCTGGCCACTACCAAAACTTACACGGCGAATGAGATTGGCCCACGAATCAGCATAGCTGTTTAAAATGACAATTGATCAATATTTATCCCGTCAAATGAAAAAAACTAGTATATTAAGGAGGAGAGTTTGACTATTGATTTGATATCAATTTCATTAACCCAAAACAAAACTTGCGCATTTTTTTTCAAGTTCAGTGGTAGGGTATTAAATGATTGGCCCGGCCCAAACCATTCTTACTTATATTGGTTATATATTTCGTATGTATTCCTCATTATTTTTATTTTGTTATCCATTTTTATTATAAACTCTTAAATATAGTCATAAAACTGAAATATTGGATAACTCCCATGAAGTGGTTATAGGAAACACCACAAATTTCTCATCCAAATTTGGCCGAAAATGTCATTAACCAAAATGTTTGCCAATTAACCATATTTTTGCGAGACTTAACCACAACTGTTAACAAGTTCTACCTCTAAACTTCTAAATATGTAATCCTTTCAAAACGAAGTAGAAGATGAAATGGTGACGTAAAATATGTGGGTTAAGTCACCACAGAATCACCACAGCATCTTAGAACCAGAAAAAAATGTTGGTCTTGTTGACCACAACAACTTTGGCACATCCATCAAAATCCATTTTGGACAAAATTTCGAAGAAGAAGTTCTTAGCTAAGAATTTTAACAGGCTGGAAGAAAACATGCTGCAGCTTAAGAGTTGTGTAACATTCCATTTATTTTTCTTATGTGTAAGGCTACTTTCGTTTTGCTAGCCACTTAGTGGTAGCCTTTCCACATGTCCAACCACTTCTCATCACATTTGTTTCGTTTAATGTGTAGCATTTAATTGTTCATTTTTTTCTGCGCAGTTGGTATTCCAATTTTTCTACCACTCATTTGGCATGTCCAACTTCAAAAACATTGTAACAAATGACAAATCGTTAAGAAGAAATATTTCAGATTTTCACATGCCTTTTGCGCCGGTCAACAAATTCACCTGTTTGGTTGATAGAGTTTGGATGTTTGGGTTTGTATGACTGTGTGTCGTGTAAAAAACAAAAAAATATTTGTGCTGTTGTTTGCAAAGAGCGCGAAGAAGTCTAATTGATCATAAAGATCGATGAGATCAAACATTCAGCGGCATACAACACACAACCAACAGCCAACGCTTGTTTGCTCATTTATGGCAAATAAGCCATAACAGCAACAGCAGCTACAATGGAGCTTACAAGAAGATTAGCCAAAGATTTAATGGTTCAAATTGGAAAAAAATATTCGTTAGGTAAATAACGAATTGTTAGGTACCTTAAATGACAGGAGGGAGGGTTTGTCCAAATAATTCTTTAAAAATATTTTTTCAAGGCTTATCGATAAGCGTTGATTTTTTAAACAACATTTTTTCGAGGACTATCACTGACCTCCCCGCGGTGCTAATATGTGCCGCGAGTTCACCCATAAGATCTATAAAAAAATGGGTTGAGGCGTCGGGTTAGTTGCCCACTCTCAGAAAACCCAACCTACTATGAAAAAGCAAACAAAAAGAAAACCAAACCCCCCTAATGTTGACGACCCCCGCAAACGTATAAAGGAACACGATTTGCGAATCTGCACTTGGAATGTGCGCACGTTGTACAGAACGTACAGGCGCAGTGTTCGCGTTGGCGTATGTACTCAAGAAGTACAAACCGATATTATTGCCCTACAGGAAATGCGATGGAAAGGGACTGGCATAAGTAAATCAGATGATTACGCCCTGTATTATAGCTACCATGAAACGAGACGTGAATTTGGCTGAGGATTTATAGTTAATAGGAGAATAAAAGACCTCGTCTTCAGATTCACACCAGTAGATGAGCGAATTGCTATAATCCGTATAAATGCGAAGTTCTTCTACATCAGTCTCATTTGCGCCCCTGCTCCGACCGAAGATAAAGATGAACAAACCAAAGACATATTTTACAAGCGCCTAGAAACAGCATATGACCATTGCCCTGGCCATGACATTAAAATTCTGCTAGGAGATTTTAATGCAAAAATCGGAAGGGAAAATATCTTTGGCCCCACCGTGAAGAAATATCAGACAACGGCATGAGGTTAATTGACTTCGCGGCTGCAAAAACATGGTAGTTAGTAGCACCAGATTCAAGCATCTCGATATACACAAGGCCACTTGGATTTCTCCCGATCGAACAACGAGAAATCAAATCAATCATGTTGTTATAGACGGAAGGCATTCATCCAGTGTGTAAGACGTCCGATCCATCCGGGTAGCGAATATCGATTCGGACCATTACCTTGTGGCAGCCAAGGTACGCACCCGTTTTAATGTAGCAGCAAAGGTGCGTTCTAATGTAACACGGAAATTTGACGTTGAAAAGCTGCAAACACAAAAGGTAGCCGATGCCTACTCCGCTCAACTTACCCAACTGCGCGACGAAAACACCCCTTGTAACGATAATAGTATAGAAGCACAATGGCAAACAATTGTCCACTCCCTACAAACTGTAGCAAAAGCCACACTTGGGTACCAAAGACCAATATCAAGAAAACCGTGGTACTGATATGAAAAACGCAGCGTATAGAGCAACCCTGCGGACAATAGCCACACAT
>NW_026887407.1:0-8777 GCF_032173495.1 Musca vetustissima
ATTGAAAATAATCCGATCTCCTTAGTCAATAGGTGGCAACGTTTGAAAGCTATTCATCAGAGTTTATTTACTCGTTGGAAGACAGAATATCTCAAAGAGCTTCAGAAACGCAATAAGTGGCAAACGCAAGAAAAGGATCTTCAAGAAAACACACTGGTCGCTATATACGACGAAAATCTTCCTCCAAATTCTTGGCGACTCGGAAGAGTAACCAGGATCTACGTGGGCTCAGATCGCCATGTTCGAGTCGCAGGCATCGTGACTCAAAGAGGCCTAATTACGCGCCCTATCACCAAGCTGGTCGTCTTGTCCGATGACTAGCTTCCAACTTTCCTACATTCCTAATTCCTCTTATATTCCTGCATAAGTTCTGTTCTGATCCGTCCTTATTTCCTATAGAACAACCATGCCCAAATATTCCTCCAATGCCACCAAAGCCGGTTCCCGTTCAGCCCCATACCAGGGCAACTTTTTGTGCCGTCTCTGCCAGCGTCCCCATGCCCTACGTAAGTGCTGGAAATTCCTGGACATGGACATGGCAGAGCGGTGGGCTGCAGTCCGTCAGCATAATTACTGCGTGAATTGTCTGGCATTGGACCACTCCCATGGTTCCTGCTTGAGTGACACCGGGTGCCGTCACTGCAATAAATTTCACCACACCCTGCTTCATGTGCATCCTAAGTTGAAGGATCAAATTCTGCCACCTCCGAAACGAAGCCGATCCCGTTCCGCGTCCCCACAACCGTCGACGTCGAAAGCTGTGCGGCCTCATCCGACCACTGCCAAAACAGCCCGGCCTCAGCCGAATCCTTCGTCCGTTCCTGTAGGGAGTAAGAAAGGGTCACTCACGGCATTACTTCAGCAGAACAGGACGATCCTTCTCCCCACGGTGCTCGTTCGCGTGGACGCAAAGAATGTTGCTCGTTGCCTTTTGGACTCCGCATCGCCCGTGAGCCGTGTTTCGAGGACCTTTTCAGAGTGGATAATCGGATTACCACGAAAACGCCTGCCGAGTCGCTCCCGGAGGATTTTAAAAAGAATTTTCCACACCTATTCTTTGCCGATCCAAAGTTTTTCCAATCGGCCGGAATAGACATCGTCATCGGGGTGGACATTTATCCGAAGGTGATATCCCAAGGGGTGTATGCGCGAAGTGGGTTGCCGACCGCCCAGAGCACCATTTTTGGCTGGGCGATCTACGGACTATGCTCCTAGAAAAATCTCCATTGTTCCATATTGGGAAAAAAAGGAGAAGGAATAGAAATAAAACAAAATGAATTAGAATTGTGTGGAATAAGAATTATGGTTCTTTATTGAATTTTCTTCGTAGAAACGAACGGCGCTTACCAATTTCAACGATTGTGGTTGCAGGTTGGTAAAGAAGTGATTTTAATAAAACAAAGGAAAATTGGAAAAACTTACAAAGAGGACACAAACGGACATGTTGAGTAATAGAGCGGCACCAATACCATCACATTTTCTGGATGCGCAGTTAGGGTGACCAGACTTGTATACTAAGGGTATGTGATTAGGGTGACCAAATTGGAATTTCCACATTAACAGGGATGAAGTGGAAAGAATACTTAATTTTTTCGAGTAAATGCCAATAATACGCCGAACATCACAACGCAACCCACGGTGAAGGGAATCTGGACAATTAATTAGGACGGCAGTGCTGAATATGAATAGTAATATTCGGAAAATATGTCAGTGTAAGGAAGAGGTGATGTTGACCTCACGAAATTTTGCACAGGCGCGGAATAAACATCCGCAGAAAGGTAGAGTTCCGTGGTAGTTGTGTAGGGTATCGTCTGGTCGCCCCCATCCGACTATACTGCTCCGCTCACTGGTTTCAAACTGACATTGCTTCATATGAAATGTAGACCCACACTGCAAATTGTCGGGCGGAACAGTTACTTGAGCGCAATGATACTTACAATAACTATTTTTATAGTTTGATTTAAACAAATATTGATATTATTTAATAAAATTTTCTTTCTACGTGTTTAAAAAACTAATATAACAATTTACAACATTTTTACATATTTTTTATTTACATTATTTTTTTACATTATTGTAATTCTATAGGTTTTATTGAAAAAATACTGCACCAGCAAAACTACAACATTTTAAAATTTGGAAAAATATATTCAATAAATATCCAAATATTTTGTGGTTAAAGAAAATGCGTATTTTTTATTTATTTGTAGTCATCATTATTTTCCTCAAATATAAATTTAATGACCATCGTTACATTGTAATAGAAATTTAATATTTATTTTTTAAAGTTCAAGAATTTAAATAATCAATTTGCTGATCATGAACACAAGTGTGGTATATGGACGTTATAAAATAGTTGTGTGTGTTATTAAGCACACAGTAATAAATACACATGGATATTATAAGCAATTAACGATATTCGACATGTAATATTAAATTATAACAACTGAAAGTAACTGCAAGGAAAACATTTAAATTAATTAATGACATATTTGTCCGAACATTGAAGCAATTATTGAACTGTGTTTAATTTGTGAAGCAAATATCCTTCCTTTAGAAAATTCATAAAAATAGGTGAAAAATATACATATATTAGAAATGTATCCTCGCAAATAATTTCTACTATATGTTCATATTATAATAGTTCTCATTTTACAATCAGATTTTGTTTGTTGTTTTCGGGGAAGTTTTGATTTTGTCATAGACCCCATAAAGTCATAGACCCGACTTATTTGAGATAGTTTAAAGGTTATAGCGCACCAAAACATGCATAATTTATTTCCGCCGAAAACAGACTGACGAACAAACATGTTTCATGTCACCGATTTAACTCACTAAATTTTTAAATAACTGTTATATTTTGATTATTTGATTTTTGTAAATGAAAGATATCCATTAATACTGTATTATTTGCCGATTACTGATATTAGCTCTGAATGTTTAACATTATCTATCTTAATTTGTCGACAGGCATTAAGATCTTAAATATTTAATATTAGCTTAAAAAAGAATGCCTACCTTTTTATCCTTTGATTTACAAGCACATTTCCCCTTATTTCGTTTATAACTCCCCTTTTAACATTGTTTGGTCGTATGTACCATTTTAATTTCTTTTCGATGTTGTTTAATCTGCTCAATATTGTACTTGATTCCTCCGAATACTTACTGGCTAGACATTCCTTTGTTCACTGTAGTCTACTTCACTTCAGAATCATTGCCTGAAGTTTTTATTGTTATTATGTTGGGGAATGTTTTTCTTCAAGAATACGACAATCAATTGTGTTCCTGATAACTTTCATTCAAGCATTACCGTTTATTGTTAATTATTTAGGGAAAACGTTTTTACAACATTGTTTGTATGGAAATTTTAGTAAAACACTAATATAACCCAATAAGAAATGAACGCGCCTATGTATCATATTTTTTTCATAGCCCTTACATACAAAACTCAAATAAAAATTATTTCTGCTGAGCAGGCCATCGCTACAAAAAGTCTACTTTGAAATAAACTCTTTCTAGAGTGAAGAAAAATGTCGGATCTTGAATTTAGTCCGTAGATGCAACTTCGCATTAACTGCGACGTAAATACAAGTTATAACGTAAGACCTTTGTAAAGCAACACAACCCAATATGTCTGATGAGCCGCTTAACAAAAGGCGAAAAGTGTAACATTATAGTGGATGCCTTGGTTATTCTCCTGGTTTTCCTTTTCATTGCAAAGCTTCGGTCGACTCAAAAAAATAAAATTTTCAAAAGTGATAATTATTCCCATTTCTATACGATTTGTAGTCTGGATAAGAGTCTGAACGAAGAGGATTGTAATAGGCAAGAAATTGCTTAAAGCAATCCTCTTCTGGTGCCATTTCGCTATTCTCATTAAATTACCATTATACGAAGAGATATGTGTCAATCTATCTCGTCTATGGCTATTTACTCGTCAAATAAACCATTTGTTTTACTACATTTTTATCAACGGTGAAAAGGGGTAGCCATTTAGTGCAACATTCGCCATTAAATGTATTTTCCGAAATATTATTTAGGAGCAAAACGATAGCTTTATTCTGGTATTAACCACCATGATAATTTTGCAAGCACAACGTTTAAAAATTCATATAACTAATCCAAAAAAAAAAGAAAAAAAACAAACATAACGACAATAAAATATATATATATATATATATATATATATACTAGCTGGACCCGTGGCGCTTCGCTGCCACAGCTAATGTTATCAAAGTTAATTTTGAATATCAATCAATAAGGAAAGTAGTAAAGTCGGACGGAGCCGACTATATGATACCCTTCGCCACTATGGGTATATTAAACAGGACTATTAACATGAAATTGGATGAAATAACACATGTGATATTTATCCAAATGTGAAACGACCTAGATCTATCCATAAACATGTCATTCGTTTGTTACAATGAGACAAAGGTATGTAATTCGGATTCAAACAAATATCAAAAGGTCATCCGTTGGGCTATATCTGAACTTCTAGAAAACGTAAATACGTTATTCTAAGCTCAATTTTTTACATTGTGCAAAATTTGATGTCAATCTGAGGAGTTTTATGCACAATTTACTTAAAATTGGACGAAAATATAAATGGAAATATATATATATATATATAACCGATTTGAACGAAACTTGTCACAGGTTAGGTTATACTAATATCAGTACGTTTTGTTCCTACCAGCCATATAATGGTTCCTTGGTGCGTCAATTACTTAAAATCAATCTACAATATAAGGGAGCTATATCTAAATCTCAACCGATTTTCACGAAACTTGGCACACATCATTCTGGATTAAATTCAGTACGCTATTCAACATAAGAACTTTGGTACATTATGTAGATTAAATCGGACGAATATATATATATATATATATATATAGATCTGAACCGATTTTCACGAAACTCAGCACACATCATTCCAGCATGAATTGAGTCCTAATTTCGTGCAAATCGAAAGATATATGTGGTGCACCATTTACATTAAATCGGCCGTAACTATATATGGGAGCTATATCTAAATCTGAAACAATATTCACGAAACTTGGCAGACATCACTCTAGGCTCAATTCAGTACGTTATGCCAAGTTTCGTGCAAATCGAAAGATATATAGGGACTTTGGGGCACCATTTACATGAAATCGGAAGAAACTATATATGGGAGCTATATCTAAATCCTGACCGGATTTCACGAAACTTGCCAGACATCACTCTAGGCTCATTTCAGTACGTTATGCCAAATTTCGTGCAAATCGAACGATATATAGGGACTTTGGTGCACCATTTACATAAAATCGGACGAAAATATATATGGGAGCTATATCTAAATCTGGATCAATTTTCTCGAAACTTGGCAGACATCATTCTAAGCTCAAATTTCGTGCAGATCGAAAGATATATAGGGACTTTTGTGTACAATTTACCTTAAATCGGACGAAGATATATATAGGAGCTATATCTAAATCCGAACCGATTTTCATGAAACTTTGCACACATCATTCTAGGCCTTATTCATTACTTTGTTTACAATTTAACATGGACAGACAGACGGACGGACATGCGTAAATCGACTTAAAAAGTGATTCTATCTATATTATCAAAAGGAACCATGTGTCTATCTCGTTTCCTTTTGCCTTTACAAACATATGCACAAAGACATCCCACAGTGTGGTGAAGTGTATAAAAAATATATTTAACCCTTTAAGCCCCGATTTTTTCCGCAATCGTAGAATAAATTTCTGTTAACAGATTTAATGCCACTATCCTAAATAGGATATTCACAAGAGATACAGTACATTCCTTTGGAAAAATTAAAGTCCAATATCAAGAAAATCAAATGCAAAATCAACAGAAAAATCATTTAAATTATATATATATATATATCTATATATATAAAAATGGAGCAAGAAAAATGTATACTAACGCATCAATTGAGAACGGCTGGACCGATTTGACTCAAAATTTCTTTAAGTTGTCGGTAATTATAGGGGGAAGGGTTTTATGAAATAAAATTTTGGAAAAAATCCGCGAAAATTTTGCAAAAATTATTTTAAAGACACGGCTGGACCGATTTGACTTAAAGTTTCTGTTAGTAGTCTGTAATTGAAATGGAAAGATTTTAGTGAAAGAACATTTTGAGAAAAATCCGCGAAAATGTTGCAAAATATATTTTGAAAGATATTAGCATTTCCACACATTTTATATCGAATCTTAATGGCTTCATCTCTTCGGAGTTCTTTTTGGACATAGGGCGAAAATGGGCAGCGTATATCTTTAAGAAATTGTCAATTATGGAAAATTCTCAAAAGATGTATGTTAATTTTCTACAATTAATTTGATTGTCATTGCCTTAAAAATGAATTGCTGTTCGTTAGTCTCGCTAATTTCTTATCTTAGTCTTGAAATGTTTGTGGAGCTTCAGGGAAGGTTTAAAAGGTGAGAAAAAATCGAAAACCGCGAAAAATTTGCAAAAAAAAAAAAAAAAATATTATGAAGCATTTTTGCATTTCCATGAATTAGGTATCGAGGTATTTTGGTAGCACCACATCGTAGTTGTTATTTTGAATTATTTTCGGCGAAAATTAGTAGCGTATCATTCCTTTAATCCTACATTTGCCAATTATTGAAAATTTTCAAAATATTTAATTTTTTCAATTCTATTGACATTGAGAATTGAAAATTTTATAATTGAATTTACACGCGATCATTCTATTTAGGCTAATACAAGGATGGAAAAACAACCATTATATTGTGGTTATATGTCTAATCGTTTGTTAATATCTTTGAACTTATAAACAGAACACCTCGCATATATCCGATACCAAACATGTGTGGACATAAATTCGCAAAAATGTGTCTTAACCCCCAATATACCGCAATGACATATTACAGCTACTACAATGGGAATGAAGATATACAGTATTTTTCGGTTAAGTGACCCTACGGTTAATTGGTTTCCTCGCTTAATTGAACCACATGATGGGGCAAAAAATATTTCATAGGAAAATACATGTAAATTTTCTCGGATAATTAAAACCGGTTAATTGATTTTCCCGCTTAATTGGTTCAAATTTCATGTCATCAAAAATACATTTCCTTTTACTTTTCACCGGTTAATCGCATAATAATAATTGAAAAATAATCTGCCATTTTTTACATACATATTTTACATAATTTGTGAAAAAGACAGGTGGCATCTCTACTAATTCAAAACATATGTTTATTGCTAAAGAAAAACTGCGAGTAGCGTAATTTGTATTTGACATTGGATTTTTTTAAATCATTAGTAGTTCCAATTATACGAGATTACTGTAATTGAACAAGCTATTCAATTAAGCGGGTTCGGATAATTGGTTCCTCGGTTAAGTGAACAAAAATTTGTGCAAATTTTGATGTGCAATTAACCGAAAAATACTGTATTCGTTTTTTGTAGGAAGATTAATGGGGGATATCATTATATTGGTGCTACCCGGAAACTTGGACAAATATTTATAATTTTTTGTAAGGAGATTTTGTATTCAATGATCATCTAAAATATATAATTACAGCCTATTTGGTTGAAATAAGTGACCAAACTCCCCAAAAATTGAAATCCGAAAGTCAAATTTATATGTGCATTTAAATTTATTGAATTTAATTTTTTCAAAAATGACAGCAAATTGTAGATATTTAGTACTTTAATGTTACTTTATGCGTGCTCTGATAAATACCAAAATATTGCAAAGAGCTGTACACTATACATTATGGTGTAGGTTAAAAAAAAACAAATCTAAAATGCCGAACATTATACACCAACAAAATTGCTAGGCAAGACAACGTTTGCCGGGCCCGCTAGTATATATATATATATATATATATTAGCTGCATATTAAATATAAGCTCTAAAACATTTTATTGTCTCTGGGCAACATTGGGCCACAAAGGGTTAAAGACCAAATTAACCATGACATATCTTCAGCAAAATCGAATAAGAATTATTTTGTAAAGCATATCTGTTTTCAATCGACACTACGGTCTCTAAAATAGTTTATCTATATTTACCAGTCCAATGAAAATTATACACACTTAATATGGAGGATTTAATTCGATTTTGTTTTTATACAATATTTATTCAAATTTGTATTAAAGATTGAATTTATCATTGGCTTCAAAAGTCTCCATCAAAAATATACGTTTTAGTCATTTGATTATAATATATTTTCACTATAGATTTTGAATTGACACAATATAAACCTTTATAAAATCCTTAAATTACTTTTAAACGTAAGATGTTATAACCATCTTCACATCTTTCCCATTCGACATAAAACTTACTAACAAATTGTTAGTAAGCTTTATATCGAGACAACAATACCCATTTGCATAATTCTTTGGACTTCTGCATAAACGAATACCAATCATCAAATCATTTAGAACCCATATTATTAGACGAAAAAATACGTAAACGCTGGGGGTAAGAAATTGCATTTGCATATCAATGCGTATCATCATCAAATATCATAGACAAAAATCTCACAGACACACATTCAAGCGCACAAAAACACTCCTGGATGTCCAGGGAACACATTTTGTTACAAGTATTGTAAGTTGGTAGCCTTTGGGATAAAGGAGGTCTCGCCTCGAGTGGGTGCTAAACATTGTGTTTTCTGATTTTAAAAGGAATTTATTGGCTTCAGTTGTTTATACCAGTAATGGGATAACGATGGCACCAGAACGGAGGCATTAAAATTGGATTTTTTAGGAACTAGTTTTTATTATGAAAT
>NW_026887408.1:0-8742 GCF_032173495.1 Musca vetustissima
TATATATTAACGCCTGAAGGACATTGAGCTGAGAAGTTTATAGTATATCGAAGAGGAGAGGTTGACCTTTAAATTGGTGCCAATTATATTGTCGTATATACTCGGATGTGGGAGTTACACTTAAATATTTACAGGTGATTACGTATTCATATAGTATTTAGTAACCCATTACCACACTAGAGGGCGGAAATATATTTTGAATTTTTCCATGAGGATCCAGATATGGTCAAGGACAACGCCTGTAATTTTTGGTGATGATCAGATAATAATTTTGGGATGAACTGGACCGAAAACTTTTTTTGTGTTTCTTCGAGTCGATCACAACACAACCCAAGGTGAAGGGAATCTGAACAAGTAATTAGAAGGGATGTACTGAATATTAGTAATATTTGTTGACCTCTATTCTGTCATGAGGGTGCAAATATCGCGAAATATTGCCCAGCTCAGAACATAGAACAACAAAAAGTTAGATATTCTTGGAAGTTGTGTAGGGTATCATATGGTCGGCCCCGTCCGACTATACAGCTCCGCTCACTGGTTTTTAAATACATTTTTAGGATTATGAAAACGTGTTTTTTTAATATAGTTTTTAAGGACTATCAAAGGCGTGGGTTTTTAAAGAATATTTTTTCTAGGACAATCAGAGCAGTGGTTTTCTGTTTTCAGAACTTTTTGAAATGTATTTTTTAAGGACTACCAAGGGCGTGGATTTTGTAAAAAATAAATTTTTTTAAAGACTGTCAGAGGCGTAGATTTTTTAAAAAATATAAATAAATTTTTTAATAATATTTTTTCCAAGGATTAATAGTTGGTTTAAAAAAATTAAGGACTATCAAAAGCGTAGTTTTAAAAAAAACATTTAAGCACTATCAACGGTTTGGGATAGTTAAAAGAATATTTTCAAGGACTATCAGACACATTCATTTTTTATAATGTTTTTTCAACGGCTATAAAAGGCGTGCAGTTTTTAAAGAATAGTTTTTTCATGGATAAAACAAGTATGGAGTTTTTAAAGTCGATTTTTGCAAGCACTAGAAGAGTTTTGCATTTTTAGAAGAATATATTTAAGGGTCATTCATCCGCATACATTTTTTGTAAATAAATGTTTAAGGAATATTTCCATATGTGGATTTTTACTACATTTATTGTTTGTTAATAATGACTGACATCAGAAGGTCGACTTCATTTTTTTTACGTTACGTTATGTTATTATTTGTCATTATTGTTAAATTTGGTAATATTTGTATTGCAATTTTTTTACAATTTCAACTAATTGAGCATATCATTTGTCAACAGCTTTTTTTGTAGCTTGGCTAGACAAAGGAATATTAGCTTGTTTTCAAAACTTATGAGTATATGAGAAAAACCATAAACCCCTATAGTATTCAATTGAGTTTAACCTTCAAATAAACTTGCACCACTATATTAACCAGTAATAAATTATTTAACAAAATGTTTAACTCATTTTTTCTATTCATTGTTAATTTTTCATCAGTACTAAAATAGTTGCAAACCAAAACATATTTCAATTGCAAAATTTTAACCTATGATGGATCTTTTTAACTATTGCAAACAAAACAAAAATAACAACAAAAGATTTCAACATTTATTTAATGCAAAAAAAAAAAAAAACTAGCAGTGGCCCCTAACCAACAAATGTTTATTATTCTAAATGAGGATCTTTCCAAGGCAATGAAAGGTTTTTATGTTTAAGTTTCTGGTTATTTATGCCAGGCCATGAATCATTCATTCAGTCGCTTGCTTATTGGATTTTGAAACACAAAATTCCCTTCACAATTCATTAGAAGGATTTGCAAATTTCCAAAAAAAAGAGCAACCACAAATAACAATGCCTAGACCCCACAGTGAACTTTTGAATTTGTCACCTATTTCAGCTGTTAACTGTCACTACTGGTGATTTACATTTTGCATCGAAAGATGTAAAAAAGTGACAAACAATTCCATTATTGCCACTCTAATGATATACCGCGAACTGTGAGTACATATGCTATGTATTTGGAGAATGGAAAATTGCCCTGATATTAGCCCCAACGATGTTGCTGATGGCAATCTGCAATATATCTGTCTCATTACAATGGTACATCATTTCAACATTTTATCTTGTTTTCATCTAACAGATTTTACCTGGTTTTGTAAATTTCTCAAGAAACATATTTTTATGCAAACATAGGGCAATTATGTTCATTCGATGTAACTACGAAGTATGTGTGTATGTGTTTTTATTTTGAGATGAGTATAATAAACATATTTTCACATGCAGATAATTGTTTTATGTGACTTCACAAATATTTTGTGGCAATAAAAATTACCATAAAATTTCAAGATTTTTGACGATAATAGCTGATTATTGCAATTTTAAAAATGATTTATTGTTGTGATATGAAAGTGATAAATATTTAACACAATAAACTGATGAATGCATAGCAAAAAAAAACACACTCGTATGTACTACTAAACATTTTCAAGATTCTGAAGCACAGACTATAGCAGGCATAGAATTTTTATAATTTATTTATCCCAGGCTATCAAAGGCATCGATTATCTATCACAGGTCTGGATGTATTAAGAATATATTTCTAAGGATTATCAGAGGCGTGGTTTTGAGAGGATTTTTAAGGCTAATTAAAGGCGATGATTTTTTAAAGAATATTTTTTCAGGACTAACACAAGGCGTGATTTTTTTAAAGTATAGTTCTTCAGGGACTGTCAGAGGCGAGGCATTTTAAAGAATATTTTCGTGCGTGAATAGTTTTTGAAGGGGTCTATCACAAGGCTTTTTAAAGAGTATTTTTAAGACACTGTAAGGGGCGTAGGTTTTTAAAGAATATTTTTTTCATGGACTATCAGATACGTTTATTATTTAAAGAATATTTCTTTTCATGGTCTATCAGAGACGTAAGATTTCTAAAAATATTTCATCATGGACATTCGTATCAAAGGCGTAAATTTTTATACCCTACACAACTATGTTGTCAGGGTATTATAGCTAGTATACAGATCGTCATATCTCGACTAGCTGAGTCGATCTAGACATGCGTGTCAGTCCGTCCGCCCGTCCTTTATAAATTGTGAACACGATGCAGGACACAGTTATAGACAAATCTTCACGAAATTTTGAATGTAGGATGGGTTCTGGCCAATGAAGACCCCTATTGTTTTTGGTAAAGATCAGTTAATATTTAGGGAATGAAATGGACCAAATACTTAATTTATGTTCGTTTTTTTTTGGTCGCTCCAAAGGCCACAATTATGACCCGAACATCGCGAAATTTTACATAGAGAAGGGGATCGGGCCAAAGAATAAGCATGCCTGATTTGATAAGAATTGGTCAATATTTAGCAGGTCAGATGGACCCTCACTTTTGTGTGAAAAAATTCAAAATTTGTATTCTATGGCGTATATATTTGCCCCTGAAGGACCTAGAACCGAGAAGTTGGTAGTATGTTCAAGAGGAGTGGTTGTATGTACTAAGATGTGGGAGTTACACTTAAATATTTAGGGTGCTTACGTTTTGAGATATTATTTAGTAACCCATTACCACACTAGAGGACGGAAATATAACGATGATCGCTTTGAAATTTTCCATGATTTTTCGAGTCGAACTATAGGCCACAAAGCCCAACATCACATCATAACCTACGGTAAAGAGAATCTTGACAGGTACACAGTCGGTCAAGAGGTTGCAAATATCACGAAATATTGCCAAAAGTTCAGAATATAGAACCACAGAAAGTTAGATTTTCGTGGAAGTTGTGCAGGGTGTCATATGGTCGGCCCCGTCCAACTATACTGCTCCGCTCACTTGTATAAGTATGTTTTTTAAGGCCGCGGTTAAAAAAATATTTTTATAAATGCCTATCAGAGGCGTGGTTTCTTACAGAATATTTTTTCAAGGCCTATTAGATATTTTTTCAAAGCCTATAAGAGGCGTGGTTTTTTAAAAAATATTTTTCAAAGCCTGGATTCTTAGGATTCTTACAGAATATTTGTTCAAG
This sequence comes from Musca vetustissima, assembly GCF_032173495.1. Lineage (NCBI taxonomy): Eukaryota > Metazoa > Arthropoda > Insecta > Diptera > Muscidae > Musca > Musca vetustissima. Next base: position 4,018 of record NW_026887408.1, read on the forward strand.
GCCTATCAGAGGCGTGGTTTCCTACATAATATTTTTTCAAAGCCTATCAGGGGCGTGGTTTCATACATAATATTTTTTCAAAGCCTATCAGGGGCGTGGTTTCATACAGAATATTTTTTCAAAGCCTATCAGAGGAATTTATCGAGATTAATTTTTTGCTACAGTCTCCGGCGAAGGGTATGAAAATTCGAGCCGGCCCTTCTTATGATTATTATGGATTTTATTTTTATTTTTTAAAGTCCATATGTTTAAAAGTAGAATTCTGTTCGGAACGAAACAAAATTTTAAATGGAATATTTATCTCTTCCAGGTTTTATCCGTCTTCTACGGAAATACATATTTCAAATGTGTCCTGAGGTAAGTATTATTGTTTTAATAATATTTATTTTAGTTCCATCATTAGTTTCATATTTTTAATTTTCATCTCAAAATTCCCGTCTTAACTTCTCCTTTACCATCACTCCTTTGAGAAAAGGTCGGAACTGGTTTAATAACAAACACCAATAATTGTCAACGACTTGATTTCTATTTAGCCAAAGCAAGCAGTCAATAACTAAACTGAAACTAACTCTTTGTGTTTTTGATTTTGGGGACATTAAGTACTACAGAGAACCACTTAATTAGCTGCGATTTACTAAAACACCAAGCTCCAAACAGCAAAATCATAAAAAGACCAAAAGAAATAAACTTATATTTTTGGGCAATTAAAAGTGAAACAAACGAACGAATGCAAGTCATATACAAACCGCACCGCATAAAAATTGCACCACAAAAGCCTTGGGAATCTAACCGCTAGATACTCTACTCGACTAAAAATGGCAAAATTATGGAAACTTATGGTTTGCGGTAGTAGTGACGATATCGCGTATTTAGGCTTAATAACAACATCAGCGAACAACGACAATACCAACACCAACAAAAATGTGGAACACCAAATATACTGTCATTAACAACTTCGAATAAGCTCCAAGGTAGAGAACTAAGCAGCATGTTACCACCAAAGTGTCGTCGTTGCTGGAATTGAGTACTCTCGGTGTGTTATGAATAATTAACAGCACAATTGCAAGCAATAGTGGTGTTTTGTTGGTGTTGTTGTTTCTGTTAATACTACGCTCGTTTACCTATGGTATCTGATAAATAAGATGACACGATATACTGCCACTTATAGTTTGACAATTAAATTATTTATGAATTTTAATATGCATTGTTGGGCAATCGTTATTTAGAATTCAGGGAATAATGGAAATTATTTGAGGGAACTATTATAGATTGACATAATGGAAGGGCTTAAAGAGCTTGAAATGCCAATTATTATGCGAGATGACTTTTGAACAAAACAGTGTCTACTGATGACCAAAATAGCAAACCAGGTATTTCCATGAATGAAACAGAGTTCCAGCTATAACATATCAAGAAGTGGACAAAATGTTAGCCCTTAAAGTCATTGAAGAGAGTGAGAGCCCGTTGAACAATCGCACCACATATCATGGAAAGCATTGAAAATAGTTTTTGTTCTGAAGCAAGGAAGATAAAAAACTTAAGATGTTTTAAAAAAGGAAACAGCCGCGCAGATGAATAGCAGAATGCACATTATACCAATTCCCTGTGATACCGTCTGGCTTGTTAAATGCCGCGTATAGAGTATACCATCTGACGTACAACGTTATTTCCAAACGTCTAAAGGAGAATGACTTTTGTGTATTTCGACGATCTGCTGATCATATCAAGCCACATGGACAAGCATCCTCTTTATTAGCCGTTGTATCCGAACTCTTTGAGAAAACAAATCTGATCATAAAGTGAAAATAATGATCTCTAATGACGCCTTCGCTTAAATTTCGATTCTACTCACCAATACCTTTAAAAAATATACCATGTTTCAGATTCACATTCAATGTTACGCATCGGAATATGGACTCCTAGCCGTACTGTTCCAGTTAAATAACGAAGGACGCAATCCTCTGATTCCCAAAAACTAAACAAGTGTCAGAGAAATTGAAATTGAGAAATGAACCTGAAGGATCTTAGTAAACGATTTGTTGTTGATGTCCTGAAAACAATTTCAAAATTGCAGACCTTCAGGTTGGAAAACTGTACTGGGAACATCAACATATTACAAGTAAGCGGACTTTTATTGAAATATTTTTTCACCCAGGATCCGAAATTGTCAAATTAGAGCTAGTTCAGTCGAAAAAGCACCGAAAATGGGACAAATCTTTATATTGGAGATTCATAAAACAAGTAAGTTCGGCAGAGCCGAACTTTGTTGTGCATTTACAAATCCTTAAATCGGTTGGGAACTTTATGTATAAACTATGTTATTGCATAGTGCGGTAATAAGTGGTTCATGCTCTGAAAAAAATAATGTTCTAAATTACATGCACTTAGGTTGGAACAATGGGCTAGCAACATTAATATACCGAAAACTGGACTTTGAATTATTGATATTGAATAATTTTTGGAAAGAAGTTTTTATTCACTAGCAATCCGCTTTAATTCCGCCCTCCAGTGTGGTAATGATTTACTAAATAATATCTGAATAATATCGTAAGCACATGTAAATATTTACGTGTAACTCCCACATCCGAGTACACACAACAATATAATTGGTATCAATTTAAAGGCCAACCGCTCCTCTTGGATATACTATCAACTTCTCGGGTCTATGTCCTTCAGGAGTAAATATATACCCTATAGAATACAAATTTTGTAATTTTTCACACAAAAGTCAGGGTCCATTTGACCCGCTATTTACAGGCATGCTTCTTCTTTGACCGGATCCTCTTCTCCTTGTGAAAATTCGCGATGTTTGGGTCATAATTGCGGTCTCTGGAGCGACCAGAAAAACCGACAAAAATTAAGTATTTGGTCCATTTCATCCCCTAATTTACAAAAAAAATAGGGGTCTTCATTGGGCAGAACCCATCCTACATTCAATATTTCGTGAAGATTGGTCCATAATTGTGGCCTGTATCGTGTTTACAAATTATACACACGTGTCTACATCGACTCAGCTAATCGAGATATGGGCCTAGGACCAAAGCTATAATACCCTGACAACATAGTTGTGTAGGGTATAATTATAGCCACTTTGATGTGAACATTTGATGGTAAAAAATGTGTTTTGCCCATCAATAACCCAGAATGTCAAATTACAGCAACTACCATGCAAAAATGCTTCAGAATACTTACAATGGAACTCTAATCTTATAGGAGAGCTATGTCAAAATATAACCTATATTGTTAATTTTCTCTATGCCGGACTTAAATAACCCTTTATACAAAATTACAGCCACATCGGTGGTATACCGAAAATTGATCAGTACAGTTATATGAGAGCTATACCGATAACCGATATTATAATTTGTATACCCTTAGCATTATGGCTAATGAGGGTGTATACACTTTGACACGACAAAAATCTACCTCATCGAAGTATTTATAATATCATCCGATTTGAACCAAACTTTGTACAACATATTGTCTTTACCAAATCTAGATGAAGTCAGAATAGGGGAATCATTGGATCAGTCCTTCTGGTACCTCCCCCACAAAGATTCAATATTTAATAAACCGATTTGATCAAAATTAAATTCGAAACCTCTTATATAAGTAAAACCTATGTGTAATTCCGAAGACCTCGCAAATCATAGGCTGAGGGTATATATCTGTCGTCAACACCGACTGACAGTTTTTTAATTGTTGGTAGGAAATTTGACACCTCATTAGAACCTGAACAATAAAAATAAGAACCCCTTCGTTTGAAAAACGAGCCTAAAAACCCTCTAAAATACCCAACAATGTGGGATCACATTATATGGGTCCAAATGGAAATTTGGGCCAATATTGATCGTTTTTGATAGGGTGATTTTCTACTCTATAATAATCCAAAATATAAACATACTGCCGATTTGAAAATAACTGAAATTTGGGAAACTTTGGTCAATATTGGTAGTTTTTAGTAGGAAGATCTCTACCCACTGATAACCTGAGATACCAAATTTAAGCTCATTTACTTGAAAAACGTGGCCAAATATACCGAATATTGGGGTGTATCGTTATTAAAGAGCTACATTAAAAAGAGAACCGATATATCCCATTTTCAATACAAAAATCGAGTAGTAACAATATATTTTATATATATTTTTTATTCTAATGAAGATTATATATACCTTATGGGGCAGGGACGTATGCAGGATTTCATTTCGGGGGGCCCGCTAATACAAAATGAAAAAAATCGCTGTTGTAAACATAAATTTACAGTGAAAAAAATAATTTTGAGGTGAGCCGAGGGACAGAGTTAAACTAAATATGTTTTGGTTTAATGTGCTAAGTTTCCCGGTTTTTATAATTTTCAAGAGTTTATCGATGAAATTAAATTGTCGTCTGGCAAGGCTCTACAAGAGTAAATTTAAGTATTGTTTCCGAAAAATGATTTTATACTAATCAGAGTACAAAATTACCTCCTCTAGTTGATGTGTACTCGTACCATTTACAGCATCCATTTTTTATATATAGGTAACTATCTCGATTTCCATTTCATTTACTGCATTCTTTCTTGAAAATATTTTCAACTAAAAAAATAACATATCAACATTGCCATTTATTGTAACGTATAAATGAGCAAATAAAAAACCGAAACTGGAATTTTTGGATTTTTTCGGATTGATTTTGTAAAGCCTGTCTCAATCGATGTAGACGCAGCCGTAGACAGATTTGCACACG